>NC_142938.1:34665911-34713411 GCF_046866305.1 Octopus bimaculoides
TAAATTGCATCACTCGAATGATTTTCTAACGTACCACCGGCACAAGTGCCAGTAAGGCGACACTAATAACAATCACACTCAAATGGTGCTATTTATGTTCCACTAGCACAGAAGCCAGACAGCTGCTCTGGTAATGATCACGCTTGGATGCTGCTGTTAGTGCTCCACTGGCACAGGTGCCGGTCATCGATTATAGTTTAATTACGATTTTGATTTCACTTGCCCCAACAGGTTTTCGCAAGCAGAGTTTAGTGTCCAATGAAGTAAAGATACGAATAATTGAGCTGGCAACACTTCTGGCAGAGGCCACAGATTATGCTCTCACTTGGCTTGCCGGGTCTTCTCACGCACAGCATATTTCCAAAGGTCCCAGTCACTAGTCATTGCCTCGGTGAGGCCTAAAGTTTGAAGGTCGTGCTTCACCACCTCATCCCAGGTCTTCCTGGATCTACTTCTTCCACAGGTTCCCTCAACCGCTAGGGTGTGGCAATTTTTCACACAGCTATCCTCATCCATTCTTGCCACATAACTATACCAGCGCAACCGTCTCTCTTGCACACCACAACTAATACTTCTTTGGACAAACTTTTCTTTCAAGGTACTTACACTCTGTCAAGTATGCACACTGACATTACACATCCATCAGAGCATACTGGCTTCGTTTCTTGCGAGCTTATGCATGTCCTCAGCAGTCACAGCCCATGTTTCACTGCCATGTAGCATGGCTGTTCGTACACATGTATCATATAGTGTGCCTTTTACTCTGAGCGAGAGGCCCTTTGTCACCAGCAGAGGTAAGAGCTCTCTGAATTTTGCCCAGGCTATTCTTATTCTAGCAGCTACACTTTCAGCGCACCGTCTCCCACTGCTAACTTGGTCACCTAGATAATGGAAGCTATCAACTACGTCTAGTTTTTCTCCCTGGAATGTGGCAGAAGTTGTTTTCGGCACATTTTCAGTGTTTATTGCTCCTGAACATCTGCCACATACAAAAACTAACTTCCTAGTTAGCCTTCCTTTGATATTGCTGCACCTCTTATGTGTCCATAGCTTACACTGGGTGCATCTTATAGAGTTCCTCCTACGCCTTTTCTACAGATTGAGAAGGGCCGTCTACTTTAAGAGGTTTGTGTTTTGTTTACCTTCCTACTTATTAGGACTTTTTTTTTAGCTAGGTTCACTCTAAGGCCCTTCGATTCTAAATCTTGCTTCCACACCTGAAACTTCTCTAGTTCTGTTAGTGACTCAGCAATTAGGGCAAGGTCATCAGCATAGACGAGCTCCCAGGGGCATACTGTCTTGAATTCCTGTTATTGCCTGGAGGACTATGATAAATAGGAGGGGGGCTGAGGACAAAACCTTGGTGGACTCCTACTTCTAATCAGAATTCTTCACTGTATTCGTTGCCAACCCTCACCTTACTGACAGCGTCTCTGTACATGGCTCGCACAGCTCTCACTAACCATTCTTCTATCCCTAGTTTCCTCATTGACCACCAGATAAGGGATCAGGAAACCCTGTCAAAGGCTTTCTCCATGTCAACGAAAGCCAGGTACAGAGGTTTATCTTTGAGTAGGTATTTCTCTTGCAGCTGTTTAACCAGGAATATAGCATCAGTGGTGCTTTTCGCTGGCTCGAACCCAAACTGCATCTCATCTAAATTGACTCTCTCCCTAATTAGTTGGGCTATGACCCTGTCCGTGACTTCCATTACTTGATCCAACAACTTCATACCTGTGTGATTATTTGTATCTAAACGTCACCTTTAACTTTGTAGCAGTTGACTATTGTGCTGCTACACCAGTCATTGGGTATGACTACTTCGTGTATCACCTGATTGACTATACGGGTGACTAGGCTATCGCCGACACTGCCAGATATTTTGAGCCTCTCTGCAGCGATTCTTGATGGGCCGGGGGCTTTCCCTGTCTTCATACTCATAATTGCTTTATCTACCATGGTACTGTCAACTTAGATAGCTGGTCCCTCTGTTGGGTTGACCTTCGGCAGACTCTCTTTCTCCCATTCATTCTCTTTATTGAGCAACCTTTCATAGCGGCGTCTCCAAACCTCTTTCTTTGCAGCCTCGTTTAGTGCAAGTGAACCATTATCCATGCGGACACATTTCTCTCCTACGACATCGCGATTCTCTTTCACACATAGTGATACTGGATCCCCTAAATCACAAATATAGTCCGCTGACCATCCCAATTTGGCTATTGCCTGATTTGTTGCTATAGATAAGTGTGGTCACATATTGTCATTGTGAATGTAGATCATTTTCAGTTCCTTGTTTTGTCTCTTCCTCCTAATGTCTTCTCTAAGCTTTTTGAGTGTCTTGGTGTACTGCTTGCTGTTCACAGTACAACCTATATTCCAAAAAAAATCAAGGAGAATTATGTCCTTGTCATCCCCAAAAAAACAGTTACCATGACTTTCTGTGACAATTGCTAGCTCTTGATCTTCTTAGTCCTTGGAGAAAGGATGTGACTCTATTCCATGAACTGCACCTTCATTTTTGAATCATAAATATACAGCCACATTTCATCTTCTGTCATCATCAAGTCAGAAAAAAATGTGTCTTTATTGGCTTCAAATGCTCCTATCAGATCAGAGCAGATTTCTATCTTTCTGTCCTTCAAATTGGGTGATAACTGCCAAGGTACCCACTTACTGATACCCAAAGTTTTCCATCATTTTTTGCATTGCATTGTGATTATAGCCCAGTTGTGCTCCAAGCTCATTGATTGTGTCTCATCTGTCCATGTGAAATAATTCATCCACTTGCTGGTGATTTATGTCTGACCGCAGTGAATGGTCTGTATGGATTACTCCAAAGCTTTAGCCTTTTGTGGATGTTGTAGCCCTCTTTCATCAAAAACTCCATGATGGCATATTGCTTCCACTAGGAACCATTATTTGCCTGCAATGAAGGACAGGAAGAAAAGTTACTCTACCAACATTTATAGAGTCCATTCTCTAACTGAACAGTCAATTGTTGAACTATAAGATATTTTTCAAGAAAAGGAAGTAGAATATTTTCCAAAAAACCTCATTACTACAAATATACCATCCCATTAGGTGCTGTGTAACTTCATCTTGAAGTGGCTGTTGTTGGAGAATTAATATCACAGTGTCAGGGCATTGAATGCCTTGGATAAAAGAGGGCCGTAAGGCACAATCCATTGTTTCCAGTTACATGCTAACCAATTTTTGTTTCAAAATTTCTATTTTGTGCTGCCTTCCCTTCATATGATGGATGTCTGTTGTCACCTATTTTCATTTCTTTACTAAAATTATTTAGATAATGTTTTCTACACTTTTTTGATCTAAGATATAGTGGGATTGACCTTGCAATTTCATAATTTTCTTTGGTTTTGTGGAGTTTGGAAATTCTGCTTGTCTAATTAGAGTGAATTTTATGTAAAAACCAGATTTAATTATGTGAATAAGGAAGGCTCTTTTTTGCCATTCAGTTATGTACATGTGGCAACAACAGTCAAAATATGCATGATTGTTATAACATCCATCAATTTAGAAGCCTTATGAGGAAATACTCTTGCACTTAAAGCTCTACTTAAGTTTCATTCTATTCAGCATTATAAGTAAAACTTGAAAATATCAGGATGTCCATAATTTTGCACATAATTCATAGTGTCCTCTTTCTTCTCATGCATATATTTTGAGCTTCCTTTAAAACTGGATGTGTGAATACAAAGTTATCCAAGCTCAAACATGTGTAGAATTCTGAACGTAGTCCTTTAAGATGCATTCTTATGTAGCACAACCTTTCTGATTCTATTTTGATATATATATCAACAATGTAGTGATTAAAAAGATGAATTTCATCAATCAATAAACATAATCCACACAGGATACAGTTTCTTTTGAAAGAGATTCCACCAGCTTGTAGCATACAAAAATGGTATCCATCTTCTCAGTTGTTAACAAAAAGCAATGGATATATATTGTAAAACATTGTATACAAAGTGAGTTTCATTTTTGAGTTTGATGGTTATGTCACCTTATTTTAAAACAATATCTTGTTTACCGTGTTCTTCTCATTACATTCAGAGACATTAAACCAATGCATATATTCTTGTTGGTCTTTTGTCAGCATTGATGACAACTTAGAAAATCCAGAAGTATATTCTAAAGCATACTGAAAGCTTCTGACATAAGAATTCTTTTTAGGAAATCTCTCCTGCAAATTTAAAATAAGTTCTGATTTTGTATTTTCTTTTGAATGTCACCTATAAAATATCATCATCATCATCATTTAACATCTGTTGTCCATGCTGACATGGGTTGAACAGTTTGACCACAGCAGGTAAGCTGAGGGGCTGCACCAGACTCCAGTCTGATTTGGCATAGTTTCTATGGCTGGATGCCCTTCCTAACGCCACACACTCTGAGAATATAACGGGTGCTTTTTACGTGCCAGTTGCATGACACCAGTATCTACCATGACTACAATTTCACTCAGCTTGATGGGTCTTCTTCTCAAGCACAGCATATTGCCAAGAGTCTTGGTCATTTGTCATTGCCTCCATAAGGCACAACACATGAAAGGTGCTTTTAACATGCCATCACCATGGGTGCCAGTTATGTGACACCAGCACCGGCTACAACTATGATTTCACTTGGCTTGACGGGTCTTCTCAAGCACGACATATTACCAAAGGTCTTGGTCACTAATCATTACCTCCGTGAGGCCCAATGTTCGAAGGTCATGCTTCACCACCTCGTCCCATGTCTTCCTGGGTTTACCTCTACTACAGGTTCCCTCCACAGTTAGAAGTCAGCTCTTCTTTACCCAGCTGTCCTCATCCATACACATCACATGGCCATACCTGCACAGCCATCTCTCTTGCACACCACATCAGATGCCTCTTGTGCCCAACTTTTCACACCAACATGGAGAAAGCCTTAAACAAAGTCCCCCACTCCCTTATCTGATGGTCAATGTGGAAGCTAGGGGTCAATGAGTTGTTGGTGAGAGCTCTACAAGCCATGTACAGGGGTGCTATTAGGAAGATGAAGGTTAGCAAGAAATTCAGGGTACAAGTAGGTGTTCACCAAGGATCAGTCCTCAGCCCCCTCTTGTTCATCATAGTCCTCCAGGTAATAACAGAGGAATTTAAGTCAGGCTGCCCTTGGGAGCTCCTCTATGCTGATGACCTTGTTCTTATAGCCAAATCACTATCAGAACTAGAGAAGAAATTTCTGACATATAAGCAAGATCTAGAATCAAAGGGCCTTAGAGTTAATCTAGCAAAAACCAAAGTTTTGGTAAGTAGGAAAGCAGACAAATCACAATCTGTAGGAATTCCATGAAATGTACCTCGTGCAAGCTATGGACACATAAGAGGTGCAGCAATATCCAAGGAAGGTTAACTGGGAAAATAGTCTTGTGTGTGGAAGGTACAATAAACACAAAAAATGTACAGAAAACAGACTCCATCAACTGCCAGTGGGGTAAGTTAGAGGTAGTTTATAGCTTCCGTTATCTAGGTGACAAAATTAGTAGTGGAGATGGATGCTCTGAGAGTGTAGCTGCAAAAATAAGAATAGGCTGGGCAAAGTTCGGAGAGTTCCTACTTCCGCTCGCAACAAAGGGCCTCTCGCTCAGAGTGAAAGGCAGACTGTATTATGTCTGTGTGAAAACAGCTATGCTGCATGGCAGTGAAACATGGGCTGTGGCTGCCAAGGACATGCACAAGCTTGAAAGAAATGAAGCTAATATGCTTTGCTGGATGTGCAATGTCAGTGTCAAACATATCTGTAAAAATTGTGATTCTCTATTCTATAAATATGTAAGTGAGCCAGTTCTGTAATATATTTGTCTTTGCACTTTAAAAGTTATAAAACCACTTTCCCTGGTAATTCTTGTCCCAAATGGTGTTATTTGAAAAGCCCAATTGTATTCATGAATGTTTTAGGTAAGTGTTTTGATTCTAAAGTGGTATCTAAAACAAGACTCAAAATTTGGCAACTGAGTTGCCACATTGTCCCACTTTCTAGCACTACTCATTACATATTTTGTGATAAGTAAATGTTGCACCCAGACATTGCATACATTTTCTACAAATTGTCTTTACAAAACTTCTTTTTAAATCTTATTTTTCAGTCTTTTTCACGCTTGCATACTCCATTTATTCTTTCTTCATTTTTTAGCAATCATAAGATTGCTATTTTCTTCATTTTTTGCTATTTCTGTAATTTTCTCCTTTCTCTGCTATCTTATTTCTCTATCTTTATTACTTTCTTGTTGTCTCATCCTTCTCTCATATTCTTTCCTTTTTAGCTGTCTTATTTTTCTATCATTTTCACCTTCTGATAATTTTTACTATTATACACTGTTATTTGATGAATTTTTACTCTTTTCCTTTCATTTTTTACTGTATTGTGACGTTTCTTTTCTCTCACCATTTCTCTTCTACTCATGGTTGTTTATAAGAAAGAAAGCATCATTGTAGCCATTGTTAATTTTACCACAATAAAATACAGCTATGTTCCTTTCTGTAAGTGTTCCACCATTTATGGTGAACAAAAGAAGAATAAAGTTGCTGCTATTTTTGCAATGAACCTAAATTCCTGCATTCTCAATTGAATAATAAGAACATTACTGCCATGTTTTCCATCCCTATTCATGTGTATGATATTCCTGCTTTATGTTATTAGAAATGAAAGAATGAAATTGCCTCCAATTGTTGCATATATACTGGGGGGTTTTTTGTTGTATTTTTCAGAAGTTCAGTAATTATTATCAGGCAGTAGAAAATTATGTTATATGCCACATTAAATTAGTGGAGCCAAAAGACAATTAACTGAAAATGAGAGAATATATTCTAATTATAAACAGAATCTTAATAAATTAGTACTAGAAAGTTCCAGATAAATCCATTGCAAGTCAGCATATAATCTGGTTCCAAGAAGAAATTAAGTATGTATACTTCAAATGTAAGATTTCTTCTTTGAAGATAGAAGCTCGTATCATCTAATGATGGAATCAATTTACAATCATTATTTTGGACCACTGGGTCCCCAGAAACAGCTGTTAGATTTGTAATACTTTCCTGTGTAGATGTAGAGATTCAAAGCTAATAGCACCTGGCTTGAATGTAATGATACCAGTGGATTCATATAAAGCTTGAAGAGTAGCAGAAAGGGCAGGACATGCCCACGTCCATGAGAGGATCCATTATAACCGTTGGAAAAAACATCAACTAAATAATGAAATCAGAGAGAGGTTATCTTCATTACTTAGGAGAATAACCAGAGATGATGATTGAAAGAGAATCCAACAAGATCTAGAAAAGTTGTACAAGAAAGAATTTGAAAAGGTGAAAACATGCCAGGTTAAGAAGTTTATGAAGCTCAAAGGTCAGAGAATGAAGACTGAAGTCCGTCACCCACCTGTGAAAGCAGTAATTAACATAAGTAACCGACATCTCGAAAGCTCTGAAGAAGTGGTACTAAACAAAGGTCTCAATTTTGCAACAACCATCAAGCTCATTCCATACTTGGACATAATAGCCACTATTGAAGAGATAGCCATAAAAATATCAAAAACTCAGGAAGATGAACTAAGTTGGAAAGTGAGACAGGTACTAGAAAAAAACGAAACTTCCCAAACCAAACATCACTAAGGAAGAAAAGTTTGCTATCAAAATACTACAGAATGACAATTCCATCATAATACTTCCAACAGACAAGGGAAATGCTACAGTGGTGATGAACAAGTCTGACTACTCTGAAAAATTGGCAAGTCTCATAAGTGATGGTAGCTACAGCAAAGTAAAGAAAGACCCAACTCTGAAAGCAGAGAGGAAGTTGTCACAGATCTTGACCAAGAACAAGGATCACTTTATACCAATGAATTACAGGCAACTGACTCAACACTAAAGTAAGCTACCACACGTGTACGGTCTTCCTAAGAGTCACAAGGATTCCTAAGATTCCATTAGGAATTCCTAAGATTCCATTAAGACCTACAGTGAGCTGTAGAAGTTCAGCATGTCATCCACTGAGCCACTTCCTTGTGGATATAATCAGTCCATTAGCAGGAAAGTCAACATCATACATGAAGAATTCCATCCACTTCACAGAATTGATCAAGAATATCCCCATTGGATCCAACCTGATGGTGAGTCTAGATGTGATAAGTCTGTTCACCAAAGTCTCAACTGGTGAAGCACTATCGGTGATTCAAGTAAAACTAAAAGAACGCACTAGTATACCAATACTTGATGGAAATGTTGACCTGTGTAGATACTACCTACTTCAGAATGGACACTGATATATATCGACAGGAAGAGGGTTTAGCTATGGGTTTGCCATTATCACCGATAATAGCCAATATATTCATGGAATACTTTGAGAATTTGGCTTTAGGATGAACACCACTAAAACCAACCCTATGGCTGCGATATGTTGATGACACCTTTATACTCTGGCCCCACCAGGAAGATGTCCAAGTACTGTTAGATCATGTGAACTCAATAAAGCCATCCATTCAGTTCACAATGGAAAAGGAAAAAGACAATCAGCTAGCATTCCTGGGTGTATTAATAACACACATCAAGTATGGATCCAATACATCTGTATACCGTAAGCCAGCTTTCACCAGACGATATCTCAACTTCAATTCCCACCATCCATACAGTGTAAAGAGGGGGATTGCTCAGTGCCTAAAACATCAAGCAAAGAATATAAGTAGCGATCCTGATACAGACCATGAAGAAATGATCAAGCTAAGTAACAATCTATTAAGCAACAACTACCCCAAAAGCATACTATCCACTCCAATTAAGAAGAGAAGAGAGGATGAAACCCATAAACTGACCACAGTCTGTCTACCCTATGTGAAAGGCCTTTCCGAAAAGTTACAAAAGATATGCAGCCAGTATAACATCAGGACAGTATTCAAGAGTAATAAAATACTTCACAAATATCTCCTTTGAATAAAACCACCAATAGAAGAGAATATGACCAAAGACTGTGTGTACTCCATCTCATGCAGCTGTGAAACATGCTGCCCCTCAAAATAAGGGTAGAGAGACATCGTAAACCTGTGACATGAGGAGATATTGATAAATCGGGTATAGCTGATCATGTATGTAAAAACGGAGACCACCTACCCCTGTGGGATGAAGTTAAAATAGTAGACAGAGAACACCACTGGAAAATAGGAAAACTAAAAGAGGCAGCACATATACTAGGACATAATAACCTCCTAAGCAGACTGAGTGCAGATATGAATAGCATATTAGAACCAGTATTAGGGAAGGATAGGAAAATATTAGATTTATAACCCCTAAAATTCACTCCATAATTGCCCATGGGCATATGGCACAGTGGTTAAGAGCGTGGGCTACTAACTCCAAGATTCCAAGTTCGATTCCAGGCAGTGACCTGAATAATAATAATAATAATAATAATAATATTGAAAAATACCTTAGGAATGAGAACCCAGATTTGAAATTTACCCCAGGACACCTGAAGAAGGCTGGAGAGTATATCAGCTGAAACATTGTGTTAAGAAACAAGATGAGGATAAATATCCGACAAATGTAAATAATGTACATAATTCCTCATCTCTCAAATATAGAACTGTTTTAATATTCTTTGTAACTTGCTTATCCTTACATTTACTCCTCCATCCACTCAAGTTTAAACTGCTTGAGTACTACTAAGTGTATTCGATACAGAGAATATCTAATTCTCATCGATAAACTATATATATATACACACACACACATACATACAAGGGGTGTTCATTAAAGATTTCCCCTGACCCACTTCCCAAGGACTGAGATAAGCGAAACTTGGCTTAATTATTAGTCCTTCTCTATATAGCCACCACCAGTGGCGATACACTTCTCCCATTGCCTTATTCAGATGTGAAGACCTTGTCTGTAGAAGTCAGTAGGTTGCATATCTGGAAATAAGTTCATCATCATCCGAAAAGTGCTTCCCCTTCAAAAAAGATTTTTGGTTGGAAAGAGGTGTAAGTTAGATGGTGCAAGGTTGGGAGAGTAAGGAGGATGAGGAAGGATTTCATAGCTGCAGGAGTGTGCTTTCATCTGGGCAACATGTGCATTGTGAACTGGGGCATGTCTTGGAGGAGGCAGACTCCTTTGGTCAGCATGCCATGCCTCTCTGCTTTGATGGCATCCTGCAATTTTTGCAGCAGAGAAGCATAATATGCTCTGTTAATTGTGGTGCCCTTTGCCAGAAAATTCATCATCACTACTCCATGCTGGTCCCAAAAGACTGAGCACCACCTTACCTGCTGAGGGTTGGTGAGGTATCATGCTTGCATTGCTTCAACTGGACTTCAGTCTCAGGATCATAGTGATGGACCCATGTTTCATCCTGTGTGATAAATCTGCTGAAAAAGTCTTCCTCATTTTCTTGGCACATTGCCAAAAGAACCTGGGAGCAATTGACTTGTTCCTGCTCCTGAAAAGGTGTGAGCATCCAGGTAATCCATCGTGCAGACAACTTCCACATGTGCAAATGGTTGTGAATGTTTTTTTTTCCACATACCCTACACTTATCTTCACTTCTTGGGCTAGTTGCCAAATAGTTTGGCAGCTTCCACTTTATGGATGGTGTCGTCATCAATGGCGGAATGTGGTCAGCCAGGAATAGGAGCAGTTTTCTCCAATGTCCAACCACATTTGAACTGGTGATACCAGTGCTTGACTATGTTGTATGATGGTGCATCATCACCATAAACTTCTTTCATCTCATCAAAAGTCTCTTTTGGTGTACAACCTTTCAAGTATAAGAACCTGATCACTGATCTGCTTTCAGCTGCCTCCATTATAACACCTTAGTCCATTTCAGCAGCCATAGAAGACAAATGAATACTAGTGGAAAGCTGAAATTTACAAGGTGACATGTAGAGACATGTTTGATGATACTTGTACAAGTTCCGTTTCCGGAAGTGGGTCAAGGGAAATCTTTAAAGAACACCCCTCATATATAGTTCTAGAAAATTAAACCATGGCAAATGAGTTTCAAAAGAATCTTTCTCACAGAATCTCCCAGATCAAATGCTCATATTTTTTTTACATTTACATTCAGATAAAGCAGGCAATGTATATGCTATTTTAATCAAAAATATAGCTACTAAGGTTGTAAATATGAATTATAAAAAAAAAAGCTAGAAAAAATTATCTATAAAATACAAATGATAAGGGTTATAAATTAGACACTGAATTCACTTTAGCTGGTAGAACAGAGCCCTTTAAGCCTAAGATCCCTCATTTAAATGTTGAAGACCATAGAAGCACATTCTGTTGTGTCTGGGGAGAGTCATTTTCTTATCGTGCCTTAAAATTTAACACAATCACCGTTAAAATTTCCACTTATTATTTTTATTTTCCTAAAATTTTCGTTGCGTCTTGCAACCTTTTCAATAGTCTTGACTCTCAAATCTTGCAAACCAAATCCAAAAACGAAACATATAAGCACAGTTTAGAGGAAAATCCATTACTCGTACTAGTGAGGGGATTCTAGATAATATAGTACCAAAATGAAAAATTCTATAAAACTATTTCTTTTGGATAGCTCTGGTGAAGTGATATAGTGTTTTGTTAGGTTACTATACAAGCAAAAAATTCCATTCTTGTAGTTTGATATAAGTAGCTATTATTCATCCATATTGCCTTTACTTTTGAATAAGGTACTTATGAGGGGGTACCCCAAAGAAACTGGAATTTTGCAATGTTATTTTATTCACTTACTTTTACATGTTTACACTTTTATTGCTTTCAAAGTACTCTCCATTTGAAGCAATCCATCAATCCAGACATGTTTTCCACTGTTTGAAGCAGTTCTGGAACTCTTGTAAAGTGATGCCTTTTAATGCCGCCATCATTTTTTCTTCACCTCTTCCACATCTGCAAAACGTTTTCCATTAAGGACTTTTTTCATTCAGGGGAACAAAAAAAAAAGTCGCACGGAGCAAGATCAGGTGAACAAGGAGAGTGGGTAAGCAGAGTCATGCCATTTTTTGTCAAAAACTGTCTCACACTCAAGATAGTGTGTGCAGGTGCATTGTCATGATGAAACCACCACTTTCCACAGGTCAGGGTGTTTTCAGCTTAACACATTTCACAAATACTTCAGAACTTCCAAGTAAAATGTCTGGTTAACAGTTTGACCAGGAGGAACAAATTTTGTGTGGACAATTCCTTTCACATTGATGAAACAAATCATCATCATCTTGACATTAGACTTCATTTGACATGCTTTTTTGGGGGTGTGATGACATTGAATGTTTCCATTGACTTAATTGCTGCTTCATTTCTGGGTCATAGCCATAGCACCAGCTTTCATCACCAGTGATCACCTTCGAAAAACGGTCCAGATCAACTTCCAACTGTTCTTTCAGTACACAACACACATTCAATTATGACAGCTCTTGATCTTCCATGAACAAGTGAGGCACAAATTTTGCTGCAACTCTTTTTCATTTGCAACTCCTCACTCAAAACTCATTGGCAGGAGCTCCAGGACACACCAGTCACACAAGTTCATCAAATGTTTGGCAATGATCCTCCAAGATCATTTCATGAATTTTCGTGATGTTTGCATTCATTCAGGAGGTTGATGGTCACCCTGAACAAGGTTGGTCTTCAAGTTCATAGGGGCCATTCCTAAAGCAAGAAAACCATTTGTAAACTTGTGTTTTGCTCAAGGCAACATCCTTGTAAGCTATCTGAAGCATGACAACTGTTTTGGCCGCTGTTTTCCCCAGCAGAAAACAGAATTTCACAAAAGTAGTAAAGGTGGCGAGCTGGCAGAAACGTTAGCACGCCTGGCGAAATGCTTTGCGGTATTTTGTCTGCCGCTACATTCTGAGTTCAAATTCTGCCAAGGTCGACTTTGCCTTTCATCCTTTCGGGGTCGATAAATTAAGTACCAGTTACTCACTGGGATTGATACAATTGACTTAATCTCTTTGTCTGTCCATGTTTGTCCCCTCTATGTTTAGCGCCTTGTGGGCAATAAAGAAATAAGAAAACAGAATTTCACAAAAGCAGACTGTTCTTTCGTTTCAGCCATTGCAAAAATCAACAAAAAAGGAAGAAGCACTGTAAAACAATAACACACAACATGGCAAAATGACCTCACTTGCCACTGCCAGTTAGCGGATTGATCCCTGAGGGTTTCATAAAGTGGCTTCTAGCAGTGGAAGTCTGAACTACAACTGGCTTTCCCCACAGAGAATGTTTCCAGTTGCTTTTGGATACCTCCTCGTATTTTTACTAGCTTAACAGATAAAGATATGGTCATAATTTTAGCATCTAGAAACACATTGATCTTATTCCAAGACTATTATTGTACTAGAAAATCCAGAACTAATAATTTTGATACTGAATCCTACAATTCAGCTTAGATAGCTGATTTAGTAAGCCTATTCCTCGAACATAAATTTTTTAAAATTTCAGACACTTAGGCAGAGGATTGTACTGTGATGTGTCTCTTTTCACAACTATTAATTTCTCTACCTCTGACTTAGAACAACTTTAAAAAATCCCTTCATTAATTCTTTAGGGATTATAATCTTTTGATAAGAATATAAAAATTGTTGATTTCCTTGATGGCCTTCTGGCCTTTTTTATCCTTTTCTAATGAACCTCTATAGTACACAAGTAAGAAATTTAATCATCTTAAATCAATAATAGTTTCATTAGAAATAATAGCTCAATAAGAACTTTTAATCTCTCAGCTAACGAAAAGAATTTTAATGACAATGCATCCTATTATAATGAAGTGTAGGTGAGATGTGGTTATCATGAGAAAGTAACACGTATCTCTGGCATTAAACTAAGGCTCCAGCTTAATCAAACTCTCCCTACCAATACAGTTTCTTAGGTAAAACTTAGAAATACCAAGAAAACTACAGGTAATCTCTATAATTCAAAATTTCCAACTATAAAGAGCTACACATTTAATAGAAGTTTCATTAACATACCTAAACAAGTGAGTGAACAACCATTAGCAAAATTTGGTAGATGGGGAATATGAATAAGTTAAGAAAAATTTACATTCTAGTGGAATCAAAAGAAAGAAATATTTTCTTAGATATAAAATACATCAAACTATTCTATAACAATTAGTTAATTAATAATTCATGAAGAAATATGTTATCCCTTATAACTGGTATGGCATCATTGTAACAAGGGCAGATGGTCTGCTCTACTGGTTGGTAATTACTACTGGTTGGCCTTAAAGTAGTTTAGAGAATACTAACATAATTAGTACAACATAGAGTTAAAGGATTTGTGTCAGGATATGAGATCATCAGTGCTGTACTTCTAGTGAAACAATTCAGTAATAGAAGTTTTTAGTGAAGAATAAGCTGCTTGATCAGTTGAAATGAAGAAGGCAGCTTCTCATATGCATTATTTCTGAGAATACTAGGTACTGATAAATGGCCCGCGTGAGCTTTTCAAGATGTGTATTAGGTCTTTATCAGCAAGGTTAAAATTGTTAGAAAGTTGAGTAAAGGTAGCTACTCCCCATCTCCAAACTGCTCATTATAATTCTTAAGGCAATAATGTCTCAGTTCATGACTTGATGTCCTTGAGAATATTTATATGCTGATATTTCTTATTGTAAATCTAGCCAAGAGCTGCAGAAAAAAGTTTCAAAACAGTTTAAGATTTCAATATGCTGCTAATTAGTAACAGATGGCACAAAATAAACGGATACTCAAAAGAAGTCGGATTTCTAGCAAGATTACCAAAGAACCCAAACTTTACATGTACTAGATGCATAGGAGTATTTAACCATAAGTCTATCTGTAAAATGGAGTCCACAAACTATTCTGAACTATGAATACCACTAATTCTTTCCAAAGGTTAGCTGTCAAAACATATACAACATAATCTGACTACCATCTTGCATATTTGTCTGTCTAAATATTCATCATGCTCCCAGACTAGGTTTTTAGTTAACTGTGTACATACTAAAGAGGAGTTGACTAGAAGCATTAAACAAATGCACAATTGGTACTTGATTTTCCATGCCCTTGCTAAATGTACTTAAATTTTGTAAAATTTGTATTTTGACGAAATTCCACATTAAATTTTTTTAATTTTTTTACAGAGGTGGAAATGTGTATATGTCACCAAATACTGTCGTATTAACAAAAATTACAGAGAATATTGGTAAGTGTTTGTAAAATAAAAGAAAACATTAAATTTCTAGGTTTAAGGACTGGCTTTTAGCTATCATGCGTCTGTTTATCAGTTTTCTAACTAAACCATAAGTTATAGGATTTAAAGTATGTTGGTCATCATTTTAATGATGCTATGATTGTGAAATTTGGTTCTTACACTGAGCAGGCTGAGTTGGTTTATAGAATATGTTTGATTAGTTATTACCAAACTTCTGTATGGTGCTAATGACTATAAGGTGCAGGTGAACTTGAAGGAAGCACTTGTGTTCTCAAGGTATACAGCAATAACAAAGTAATTCTCTCTCTTTATTGCATGGTCTGACATGATTTAAAAAGTCCTGATTGTTATTTACCTGTGTCTTGGGTAGACAATATTAACTAGGTATGCAAAAAGAAGATACTAAACTATGATGCTCCTAGAAAATTGTGTAAGGTACAAGAATGGTAATGTGCTTTGATTTCAGTAAGGGGAATTACTGTGAAATTGAAACTAGTTCTGCTATGTGCTTCTTAGCTGATATTGAATTTGGGAAGAACAGTAGGGCTGTGATTCATGAACTAAAGAAGGAAGTAGAAAATGCTTCATTATAGATATGGCAGGTTATATGTAGGAAAAAAAAATCAAAGCTGTTAGCAAAGAACAAATCTTCAGCAAACAGTAAAACAAAATAGTTGTTGCATGATTGGAGTTGTTATAGTCGCACCTAGTTTTGTGTGGTAGCTTCATGGATAATGGAGGGGAAAAGCATGCTACAGTTTAGACCAAATGAACTTGGATATTCTCTGATAGCATCAGTCCTGTTCAGCACTGTTAGATTGAGCAACACTGTTGGAAGGTACTGAAATCATTGTGGTTGACAACTGAGGAAAGAAGTGATCCACAGTACAAGTTGTAGGTAAAATATTGTTTTGATAAATTTAATTTCCTATCACCTCACTTACTGCTTCCATATGAATATTGGTGTTATCTAGGCATAATTTCTTTCTAGCTTATTTCCTCTGTATTAATGGCTCTCCATTTTTTTGTAGCTGTAGTTTCACAAATGCTACAAATATATGCTTTTTTGAATAATTTATCAAATTCACCCTACTTTCTAATCTATCCTCCTTCCTGACTCACTTCTATCTTTCTCACCTTGCCCCTCCCCACACACTATATTTACCATCAACTGCATGTCTACTCTTGTTCATCACTCACTGCATTCACCTCTACTCCCATCTCCAACCACCCATTACTCTTCTCCTTCCCTCCTTGATCCACAATCCATATTCTCTTTTATACTCCTTGCTTGTACTTTGAGAGTTGACTCTGGCACCTTTTCACTACCATCTTTATCTTCTTTCCAGCTATTCCCATCTGTCAATATATAATGCAGGGTAGCCATTTTTTCTTTTTCTTTTTAATCTTGTCTTGCAATTTACTTGGTAACCTCAATAGTGCTTTTTTCATACCACCGTTAGGACAGAATGAAAAGGGTTGGCATTAGGAAGGCCATCCAGCTATAGAAACCATACCAAAGCTAACATTGAAACTTGATGCAGTCCTGTAGCTCACCAGATCCTGTCTAACCATCCAACACATACCAATATTGAAAATGGATGTTAAACGAGGATGGTGATGACAACGACATCTAGCATACATATAAATATATGTATTTCTTTCACATGAAGATGCCTTTTTTATATGCTTCCTATTTTCTTTCACCAGTAGAAGGTCATTATTTTTATCTTTTTATTCTTACAGTAGCTTAATATTTGAAGGGATAAGTTTTTTTATAATGGTGGAACATGAAATGGTAATGTTTGCTAGGTTTGTAATATCTACCTTGTAGTACTCTAACCTTACTTGCAGCATGATACATGTATTATACATGATCTATACCTAATTCTTGCATTTTACATTGCCTGTAATCACTTGCTGGTCGTCTTAGCTTCCTTATACTTAACTCTTTCTATCACAAAGAAGTTTGGAATTGGACATGCTTGGAAGCTTCTACAGCTAATAACTTACTTTTCAAGAGCTGCCACATATGTTTGAAAATGAAAAAGCAGGTTCAAAGATCTCAGAGTGAATATAATCAAACTAATTCAGCAAGAGGAATCATCAAAGCTCTACATTAAGAGAAAACTCATTTTTATTATGCAAGGGGATATTAAGTATTCTAATAGTGTGCTCATAATGTACTATAGTAGCCAGCAGTACAAGAGCTATGAACTGAAAGTTATGAATTTCTCAGACAGGAGATGAGGCTAAAGATAGTATATTGACAAGATTTTGAAATAGATTGGTCAAAAATTTTCCATATTTATTCCAAATTTAAGGGTGTTCTTCTCTCTCTCTCCCTACCTTAAATTTGATGATTCATGATTGTGAAATTTGAACAAAGAATGTCAAAAGCAATTTGATTGGTAGGTTAAATACAGATAAACGCATCAGCTAGTTATGCAGTAAAGATGAATTCGTGAGTATGAATATGAAATGCTAATTGCTAATGCAAGCTAGTGAAAAGAGATATGAAGATATAGTAGAAAAGAAAACTTGAAATGAAGTAGTTACTTAATACTCAGAAGATTAGACCCTATAAATGAGGATTCAAGAATAAATTTTATTGGTGGTATTCTATACATATTTTTTGTCAACATAGTCAATGAATGTTAAAACATTGATTATAAATGTAGTAAACTTATTTTTTTTCTTCTCTGTCCAGAGTTCTCACAGTGCTGTTAAAGATCAACTTCACTCACCAGTGCATAAGGATAAGGATAAACCATCCTTCTTGAGCCCAATGGGCTTATAATGGCCAGTTTCCTGGTTTCTGTGACATATATACCTTTGTCCCCTGGATGGGACACCAGTCCATTGCTGGATTACTCAGTTTTTCCAGTAGGCTGAAGGAATGTGATGTGAAGTGTTTTACTCAAGAACAGAACACATTGCTTGTTAAAACCACAGTCTTATGATCATGCAGCCAACATCCTAACCATGTAGTCACATGCCTCCACCTTGCCAGTACATACTAAATTTAATTGATTTAAATTCCAGGGCTGTCTCCTTTGCATTTCTTAACCAGAAAATACTAAGTGTAATTTTAATTAATTAGCAACCTCTTAACTATTTTCAATTATAGTTGCATGAAATTGTTTTGTAAATTCAATGTTTTAAAGCTTCATTTATGACTTTATTTATAACTATTTTTTTTTATCTATTTCAGCTCAACAGATTGAAGTTCCAACTGTACCAGTGGCTAGTATCAACCTTGATACTAAGACAGTTGTTGTTAATGCTAAATTATAGAGCCTGTTACTGTTTTGTTTTCTTCTCAGTGGTAATAGAAACACTGACAACTATATGATATCAAAAAGATTTCTTTTTATATTTCAAATAATTTTCCCTTTTTATGGCTTCCTTTGTTATATACATGGATTACTTCTAGATGATGGATATTTAAATAATATTTAAAACAGTTTCTCATTGTATTTGTTATTTTTTGCATATTTCAACATTTATATAAAACAAATCTTTTTAATATATATTTTCTTTTCTGTTAAAATAACTTCAAGAAAGTATTTTACATGTCAAAATAGTTTTATAGAATGAATAAATATATTCATTATCTTATAAATTTATTGAATATTAGAGTAGGTTCTAAAGTAAATACTCCATCATAAATACTGAAAACTCATGGTCAGCAAAAATTGAGTGTCCTTGACCCAGTTTTCTAAGCTATGAATATGAACCATATAAATGAAGTGGCAGTCCTGTATAATTAATAAATGTTTCATTATCTTATTGGGCTTTAAGTTACTTAGCACATTTTGGAGATTGTCCCTCTTCAGAAAAGGGTTTTAGTACTGATGTTATGAAAAGAAAAAATAAACAAATAAGGGCAATGAAGAAGAAAATGCTCAAATGAAGCTTGTTCTATATGGTAGCTGGTGTGTGTGTTTGTGTGTACAAAGTGCAACACAGCAGAATATTAATGACTCAGAACATACATTTTCAAGGCAATTCCATAATGATTACATAAAACTGATTTTGGCTTGTGCAAGAGAAATATATAAATTAATTTTATGTAGGCGCAGGAGTGGCTGTGAGGTAAGTAGCTTGCTTACCAACCACATGGTTCCGGGTTCACCTTGGGCAAGTGTCTTCCACTATAGCTTCAGGCCGACCAAAGCCTTGTGAGTAGATTTAGTAGACAGAAACTGAAAGAAGCCTGTCGTATATATGTATATATATATATATATATATATATATATATATGTGTGTGTGTGTGTGTGTGTGTGTGTTTGTTTCTGTGTTTGTCCCCCCCCCCCCCCAACGTCGGTTGACAACCAATGGTCATGTGTTTATGTCCCCGTAACTTAGCGGTTCGGCAAAAGAGACCAATAGAATAAGTACTGGGCTTCCAAAGAATAAGTCCTGGGGTCAATTTGCTCGACTAAAGGCGGTGCTCCAGCATGGCCACAGTCAAATGACTGAAACAAGTAAGAGTAATAATGTAATTGTCACAGAAGAACATGTAAAGGTGTCATGAGGAAATTATTCCACACTATATTCTCTTCTGATATTTATCTGTACTCTTTGATCTTTCTTCCCAACAAACCTGTTACATGGAATTATCTGTGTAATGATTCAAATTACTTTCCAATTATCTGTTTTAGAGGGTAATGGAATATATGGAGATCTAACTCAAGGTTATATGATATGCACTTTATATGATATGCACATTATATGATACGCACATTATTATAAGCATAATGTGTGTCTCTCCCTTTCTCATTTATATCCATATCATCATCATCATCATCATCATCGTTTAACATTTGCTTTCCATGCTAGCATGGGTTGGACGATTTGACTGAGGACTGGTGAAACCGGATGGCAACACCAGGCTCCAATCTAATTTGGCAGAGTTTCTACAGCTGGATGCCCTTCCTAATGCCAACCACTCAGAGAGTGTAGTGGGTGCTTTTACGTGTCATATATATATATATATAGATATATATATATATATATATATATATATATATATATATATATATATGTATATATATATAAGTATTATGTGGTAATGCTTCAACAAGTAGAAAAGCACTCCATCAGCTAAGAGAGTAAAGGTAATCTTAAATTAAAAACTATAAATTTTGCAAATAGCTGCACAGCTGCAAAATAATAAATGGCAGCATAAATTATTATTTCAGCTAGGAAACCCTGGGTAGTTATTTGCAAGATTTGTGGTTTTTAATTTGAGATATATATATATATATATATATATATATATATATATATATATATATATATGCATATATCATCATCATCATCATCGTTTAACGTCCGCTTTCCATGCTAGTATGGGTTGGACGATTTGACTGAGGACTGGTGAAACCAGATGGCTACACCAGGCTCCAATCTGATTTGGCAGAGTTTCTGCAGCTGGATGCCCTTCCTAATGCCAACCACTCCAAGAGTGTAGTGGGTGCTTTTATGTGCCACTGGCAAGAAGGCCAGTCAGGTGGTACTGGCAACGACCGCGCTCAAAATGGTGTATTTTATGTACCACCCGCACAAGGGGCACTGGCAACGATCTCGCTCGAAAGTCATTACACATACCGCGGGCACAAGTGCCAGAAAGGTGACACTGGGCACAGGTGTCATGACGATTTCGCTTTCGCTTGCCCCAACAGGTCTTCGCAAGCTGAGTTTCCTGTCCAATGAAGGAGACGACGTTGGCATAGGTGCCAGTCGTCGAATTTAGTACGATTTCGATTTCACTTGCCTCAACAGGTCTTCGCAAGCGGAGTTTAGTGTCCAACGAAGGGAAGGTACGCATAAGTGGGCTGGCTACACTCCTGGCAGAGGCCTTGGATTTAGGTCTCATGTATGTATGTATGTATATGTACATATGTATGTATATCTGTATATGCATGTATGTATACCTATATATGTATGTATGTATATGTACACACACACACACACACGTGTATATATATGTGTGTGCGTGTAAATAATATATATATATATATATGCATATGTGGGCACAGGAGATCACAAAATGTAAACAACAAAAAGTATGAAGTACGAGGACTTGGAATATGAACTTTTTGTTTTGCGAACAACGAAAGAAACAAATCGGAAACAAGACAAAGAATGAACCTTCATCAGCTGTTTTTCTAATCCGTATTTCAAGCAATTCACAACAAGATATGCCTTCGATAAAACAGTTGTTCCCGCAAAGCAAATTAAATAAAATTTGGGATTTTGCGGAGGGTCAAAATTGGTAATAAAAACAAGACAGTGAAAACAAATAGGAAGGGCTGCTAAGCCTAAATGAGGTTGTGGTGGTGAACTTGAAAAAACAAGCTTGGACAGGAGACAGAAAAGAATACGTCTTCCTTGTCCAACAGCAACAGGAAGAAAGAATGAAACACAAGTTAGGGTAAGAAAGAAAAATGGCTGATGGTCATGTGGGAGCCACATGAGCAAAGGAGGAAGAGTGAGGGAGAGAGAGTGACAGACAGAGAACTGTGAAGGGGAGAGAAAAAGATTTGTAGATAAGATAAGAAATTAAAAGAGGGAGAAGGGGAGATAAAAGAGTAAGAGAAAAGAAAGAGTAAAAGGATAGAATAGTGGGAGAAGAGGGGGTAAAAGAATAAGAGAAAGGAAGAGAGAAAAGAAAGAGTAAAAAGATAGAATAGTGGGAGAAGAGGGAGTAAAAGAGTAAGAGAAAATAACGAAATAGTAATAGGTAGAATAGAGAGTTGCATCAGAATTATTAAGATAAAATTTACTTGGAAAAGGATTTGTGGCATTCACTCATATAATAATATAAATAATATATATATGCATATATACATATGTATATGTACATATTTACATGTATACGTATATGTTTACATATTTACATGTATACATATGCATATGTGGGCACAAGATGTCACAAAACGTCAGCAACAAAAAGTACGAAGTATGAGGAATGGAATGTATGTATGTATGTATGTATATATATGTATGTGCATATATGTATATATGTCTATAAATATATATATGTATATGTATGCATATATATTGTTGCATTTCAGGATAATCATTTTTTTTTTTTTGCCAAAAACACATGCACTATATATATTTTTTCTTCACTCGTTTATTACTGTTCTTATTTTATTATTTTAACTCATGTCCACTGTCCGGAAATCTTTTATCACACGTCTTTGACCTCTTCAGCGACACTTCGTTTTTGTGTGTGTTCTTGCTCCACTCATTCCATTCTGTTCTTCAGAAGAACAGAACAGAATGGAGTGAGTGGAGCAAGAACACACATGGAAACATAGTGTTGCTGAAGAGGTCAAAGATGTGTGATGAAAAATTTCTGGACAGTGGACATGAGTTAAAATAATAAAATAAGAACAGTAATAAACGAGTGAAGAAAAAATATATATAGTGCATGTGTTTATTTGGCAAAGAAAAAGAAAATGACCATCCCGAAATACAGCAATATCGGTTTCAACACACGATTTCACATCAGGAATATTGCAACACAAATTGATAACCATATGTATATGCGTATATAATAAAAACATTTTTTGCGTATTATACAAGCAGCTGTATGAAGTGCTGAAGTAGAGAACCTGAGACGCAAGATATAAGCAATATTTAAGAGGAGAATTCAAGTAGGTTCAACAATTTATATAAACATATACTTAGCCATAAACCAATGTATATCAGTTATTAGAATATTAAAACATATCAAAAATTTATGAGTACATAAATGTATAAAAATATAATATAAAAATCAAACTGGGGTATATAAATGTTGATACAGTTCTATATTCAAGAGATGAGGAATTATGTACATTATTTACATTTGACAGATATTTGTCCTCATCCTGTTTGTTGTTAACACAACGTTTCGGCTGATATACTCTCCAGCCTTCATCAGGTGTCTTGGGGAAATTTGGAACCTGAGTTCTCACACGAACTTAAGCTAAAGAATATACAATATTCGTTCTCTTAGTCTATAATAACAGAAACCCCTCCATACAATGTAATTATGCGTGTATGTAAATTATGTATTATTAAAAAGTCCATGAATATTCTCCATTGATATGACTCTACATTATTAAATAAGTTCTTGGATGCTATGTATTCTTGTAACCATAGATATTGTTCAACATGTAAATATTTTGATAAATCAGGATAGATCGATCATTAAATTTTATAATTAACTACATTCCACCTAATATCTATATTCGTGCCACCCTGCAACTTCATCTTAATTAATAATTACCTGCTTATAATCTACAATATTTTCTAATTCCTGCTATAACATTTCCTCTTCCTGTTAACATGTGCACCTCTCTATAAAACCAAAATTCCTTTGCTCATTGCAACAATGTATGAAATGTGAATTCTAAATAGTGTATTCTCTCTGATGAAGGAGGCAGTATCTAATATTCAGATTGAAATACCCTCAAATCTATGGATTACAGTACCCCTGAAATGGCTGTTAGAACACCACTACCTAATTATTTAAACTGACTACCTACATCTGCTCTTTGGAAACTCCAACCTCCATGTTTAAAACTTTATTTATTCACTTTTTTGTAAGTACTTATATTTTTAACAATGCTTTTAATCTGTTAATAGGATAGTAGTTCAAGATGTTTATATATAATTTTATACATCAACATTTATACATCATAGGCATAGGAGTGGCTGCGTGGTAAGTAACTTGCTTACTAACCACATGGTTCCAAGTTCAGTCCTACTGAGTGGCACCTTGGGCAAGTGTCTTCTACTATAGCCTCAGGCCAACCAAAGCCTTGTGAGTGGATTTGGTAGACGGAAACTGAGAGAAGCCCATCGTATATATATGCATGTGTGTGCATAAGTTTGTGTGTCTGTGTTTGTCCCCCCAATATCGCATGACAACCGATGCTGGTGTGTTTACGTCCCCATAACTTAGCAGTTCGGCAAAAAAGACCGATAGAATAAGTACTAGGCTTCCAAAGAATAAGTCCTGGGGTCGACTTGCTCGACTAAAGGCGGTGCTTTAGCATGGCCACAGTCAAATGACTGAAACAAGTAAAAGAGTAAAAGAATTGACGGATATTTGTCCTCATTTTGTTTGTTGTTAATGCAACATTTTGGCTGATATACCTTCCAGCCTTCATCACATGTCTTGGGGGAATTTCGAACCTGGGTTCTCATTCCTAAGGTATTTTTCGATGTTATTATTATTATTTTTTGTATGTGTATTTCATGTGCAAGATTCTTGATGTGGATACGTGTGTTGAAAGAAATACAATTAAACCTTGGGAGAGGCATTATGCCGGTAATAAACACACGCACTGGTTCAGTCCTTTATTAATTTATATAGTTTTTTGTTAAAAATTATTTCATTGCACTCTTGCAATCTCTTCAGTAACTTTCAAAATAAATGGAAGTGGAGAGACAAGTTACTGAAGAGATTGCAAGAGTGCAATGAAATAATTTTTAACAAAAAACTATATAAATTAATAAAGGACTGAACCAGTGCGTGTGTTTATTACCGGCATAATGCCTCTCCCAAGGTTTAATTGTATTATTATTATTGTTATTGTTATTGTTATTATTATTATTCAGGTAACTGCTTGGAATCAAACTTAGAATCTTGGGGTTAGTAGCCAACACTCTTAACCACTATGTAGTGGTTAAGAGTGTTGGCTACTAACCCCAAGATTCCGAATTCAATTCCAAGCAGTGACCTGAATAATAATAATAATAACATCGAAAAATACCTTAGGAATGAGAACCCAAGTTCAAAATTTCCTCAAGACACCTGATGAAGACTGGAGGGTATATCAGCCGAAACATTGCATTAACAACAAACAAGATGAGGACAAATATCCGTCAATTATAAATAATGTATAAATGTTGATGTAAAAATTATATATAAACATATTGAACTATCTTATTAATAGATTTTAAAACATTGTTAAAAATATTAAAGAATAAAAATATAAGGCAGGGATTTTCACAGAACACCTATAAACTACATTTCTGCATAAACAGGATCCAGCAAGTGGACACGAGTCCTGTATGCAACAGTTACATATTTTTCTCTCTTAATCAGCATTAATTTTCTGATTAATTGAGGTCAAATCACCCTCAACTGGCAGGGGGTAGCTAGCATATTTTCATTAGAACTAGTGTCAGTTTTTGAGTTATGGGGTCCAATATAAAGATTTTGGTGGGTAGATTTCTTAAGTCTAGGTTTGGATCTATTAATTGAAGCTATAATCGATCCTAAATTCGGCAGTTTCACAGAGGGTTTATTGAAGATAGGATAGTATTTATGATGTTTTGGGAAATTTTCCCTCAAGATTTTGAAGAATAATTTTGGTAATGATTTAACCTGAAGAGAGAAGGGCGGGGCAAACCATATAATTTCCTGTTTCCTAAATTTTGAATCTTTGTCTCATTAGGTTGGTTGGAATTATACGGTTTATACTTATGTAAATTCCTAAATGCCACATTATTTATTTGGGCCTTAATTGTAAACTGTTTTTCATAATCTTAATTGGTTTATCTAAAGAGGAAGTTGTAGTGCTAGATTGTGAGTTAGTTCCCATCAATTTCGGTCTTGAGTATTGTATCAGGGATATGAAATATTTCATTTTTGAAGCCACTTAATTTTAGATCTAGGTTATAATATGGAGTGTGAGTGTTGAATATCTCCTCATTCGTAGATAAGTTTGAAATTCTAATAGAAATGGGCATTACCATGCCATTGAGGGTTGATCTAGGATGATTAAAGAGAACATTTAAGTACTGAAGGGTTTGGTTGGGTTTTCTACACGGATAGTGAAAATCAGTATTGAGGTTAAGTGTGACATCTAAGAAGCTGGTTGCCTTATTGCCCATTTCCAACACAATACTTAAATTATAATTTTTAAAAAAATTTATTAAATATTTCATTGTGCATTCAATCTCTGGACGAGATATATTTTTAGTTGCAAGAAGTACATCATCTCTATCGAGACCACTGGATATGTTAGGGAAGTGTTGCTTAATTTGTGAGAGACGAAATGATCTCACAAGGTCCATTATTTGGACTGAATTCAAAGAGCCCTTGTTATATCAAAAAGGTCAGAGTTTGTGTTTCAGGTCCAATTATTATCATTACAGTTCATCAGAGTTTTTCTAGCTGCCAGGATTAGGTCTATATGAGATGCAGAAGTGGTTACATAGTTTTGGGCAAAGGATATTGCTTCACCAAATAGGTTGGACATTATTGATGCATAATAATCAGAAATATCAAATTGAATGAAGTTAATGAGATGTTTGTCCTTGAGGGAATGAAAACATGGGATTACATACATATATATATATGTATATATGTATGCATATATATACAGCGTAGGAGTGGCTGTGTGGTAAGTAGCTTGATTACCAATCACATGGTTCCAGGTTCAGTCCCACTGCGTGGCACCTTGGGCAAGTGTCTTCTGCTATAGCCTCAGGCTGACCAAAGCCTTGTGAGTGGATTTGGCAGACGGAAACTGAAAGAAGCCCTTTGTATATATGTATATACATATATGTGTGTGTCTGTGTTTGTCCCCCCCAACATAGCTTGACATCCTTTGTAAGCCTAGTACTTATTTTGTGTCTTTTGCTGAACTTCTAAGTTACAGGGACATAAAAACACCAACATTGATTGTCAAGCAATGGTGTTGGGGACAAAAACAAACACACAAATACATGCATGCATATATATATATGCAATGGGCATTTTTTAGTCTACGAAATCTACTCACAAGGCTTTGGTCAGCCCGAGGCTATAGTAGAAGAAGCCCAAATTGCCCCACAATGGGACTGAACCCGGAACCATGTGGTTCAGTCCCACTGTATGGCACCTTATGTGTATATATATATATGTGTGTGTGCGTATATATATATATATATATGTATGTATATATGTGTGTATATATATAAATGTATGTATATATATGTGTGTGTATATATATATATATGTATGTATGTATATATACATGTGTGTATGTATATATATGTGTGTATGTATATATGTGTTTATATATATGTGTATGTATATATATGTGTGTGTATGTATATGTGTGTGTGTGTATATATATATATGTGCATATATATATATGTGTGTATATATATATTTATGTATATGTATGTATATATATTTATGTATATATATGTGTATTGGAAAAAATACTAAGGTACTCAAATATCTGGATGGTTGTACATTTACAGATTTTTATTAATATGTCACATGTTTTATAAATATTAGCACTTGCACCTATTCTTGTAGGTTCTTCAAAATATGATTCCACTTTAGAGGATCTGTCTCTTTTTATAGTAATATTGAATGTGTAGGGGTGGAGAGAGAAATATAGGATAGTAAAACAGGGTGAGGAATAGAGGGAAGAGTGAGAGAGAGAGTGTGTGTGTGTTTTTGTGTTAGTGTTTGTGTGTGTGTGCATGTGTATCTGAAAGTAGTGTCAATGGGAAAGAGAAGGAAGGGGGAAAGAAGAAAATTGTGTTTACAGCTGGACAGTTCTTTCAATGACAAGTTTATTCTTGACCTTTAAAAATGGCAAAACCAGGATGGTTTGATTGGGGAGGCACAGACTTGTGCCATCCCTGGTAGGACCATTCAGGATAATCTCCACCTTACCCGCTATACCATAGAGAGGTTTGGGAATAAGACTGGCAGAGGCGAAGGGGGGCTTTGGTGCAATTAGACCAATCTAAGGCATTTGATAGGGTCGGCCATCGATACCTGGTGAGTGTTCTTGCGAGGTTTGGCTTGCGCGTCGGTTTCCTCAGGTGGATCATTCAATTGTACCACAACATTGACTCGATAGTTCGGGTGAACGGTTTTCTCTCTAAGCCGTTCTGCATCAAACGTTCGGTTCGTCAGGGGTGTCCACTCTCTCCGCTTTTGTAGGTGGCTCTGGAGCCGCTGCTGAGAAAGCTGAGGGAGATCCCGAGAGCGCCGGGCGTGGAGGAGTTTGTTACAGCGTATGCGGACGACATCACCATCAGCGTGACCACAATGACACGCCTGCGTAAAGTAGGCGAGGTTATTGAGGAGTACGAGACGGTGGCAGGAGCAAAGATTAATCGGGATAAGTTAGTCGGCTTGCAACTCGGCACCTGGAGGGGCAAGTCGATACCTTCGGATAGCGTCGTAGGACGCTGGACGGAGGGACCGGTTAAGTTGCTGGGGGTTTGGTTTGGTCCAGACCTCCAGATGGAGAAGAACTGGGCAGAGGTGTCGAGCAAGATAGCCGGTATAGCCAAGAGTTGGTCTTGGCGAAGGCTGTCCTTGAAAGGGAGGGCGGAGGTAGCCAATGTGTTTATCGCATCGGTTATTACCTACCGCCTGACCGTCGTTCCTTGCCCTGATTCGTGGTTGACCAAGCTGGAAAGACAGCTCTTTCGCTTTTTGTGGAGGGGCTCGAAGCCACTTGTGAGACGCTCTATCTGTTGCCAGAAACCGTTAAAGGGAGGTTTAGGGATGCCTTGGTTGATGATGTGCAGACACGCGTTGAGGTTGAGGCATCTTTGGATACTCCTGGATGGTGACCAGGTGTGGTCTCCGTTGGCAAGACAAATGTTCCCCAACTTCGCCAGTATGAGTGCAAAGGAAGCTTGGTGCTTTCATAAACCGAGGTTGAGCCTATGGTACACGGAGTGTCGTAAGGCTCTCCTGCTATTCCGACGCTCGGGCAACGCCGGCAGCGGGGGTTCTACAGCATTCTTTTATAGAGGGTTAGTAGAGGCAGAATGTGACGATGACCTGGGAACGACTTTGGGTCTCGGATTTATTGAACTCGACAGCCTGTTCTTCCGTACATTCGGGTTGAAGTCATTGGATAATTTCCAAATGTCTTTGACCTGGAAATGCTACAGAGGAGCCTTGCCCGTTCGCGATAAACTTGCAAGACATGGAATGTAGACATCACCGACCTGTCCAAGATGCGGGCGGGATAGGGAAACCGTCCCGCACGCTATTGTACGGTGTCCGGAGGTCTCTGAAATGTGGGTTTACGTGGAACACCTAATGTCAAGTGAAGGAAGAGTACAGTTGTCGGCTGAGTCAATTATAAAAACTGACCCGCCAAGTTTGTTCTCAAACGAAGGTAAGAAATGTTTCCTCATTACAATAGCAGTAGCGAAAGAGGTAGTGTGGAAGACTAGAATTGAAGGGAACAAGACGGGCACTTTCATCTCCAGTCAAGGTCTGGTGAGATATTTTTCTTTTCATTTGAAAAGAAAAATACAAGCGGAGAGAAAGTGTTTGTCGGAGAAAATGTTTCAATCAAGATGGAAATATGTTGCGAGTGAAAGAGTCCAATTGAATACGCCATAGGTGTCTTCGAAAGTGTCAGTGGTGGGATGGGGCTCGTGGGGTCGGAGCGTAACCCAGTCCCCCACTTCATCTGTCTATATTGTTTTGTGCTTTATATATATTGTAACATTCGATTTTCGATTTCATTATATTTTTAATCACCGAATTTTTAATTGTTTCGTATTTTATGTAACCCCATAGTTTTATCTGACCCCAATCAGATTGTGTGTCCCTTCTTTGTTTGGCCCCTAGTGGGTAATAAAGAGATAAATGATGAAATATTTGCAGTGGATGAACTTTTAAACATTGATCGGATTCATAGGACTACCAACATATCCAACAAGATGAATTTTACCGAAGTCTTATATACATTCAGAAAAACATACCAATTTTTATTAAAAAAATATATATCACTTAAAATTTCAACAAAGGATAAAAAATGAACTTTCCAAATTATAGGAGGATTAATTTTACAATTTATTTAAAGGACAGTATACACTTTAATATTTTCAATTTTTTAATATTTTAAATTTTTTAATTAATATTACATATACCATTAGTTCTTAATTCATCTCCGAAGAGCGGAATTACTGATAGTATGCTGATCTTTTGATCACATTGTGATCATATTAATATCCGCGAAACGATCGTCAGATGTTTAATTTTTTTAATTTTAGACTTTATAATATTCATGCTTAATTACGCATAAATTTTTATACGCATTTATATTCACATGTATCTTTATCTATATTCATATTTTTATATATATTTATATTTATATTTCGTATATTTTAAATTTTTAATTCATTATATTACCATGTCATATTGGATATATATCTTTCGAAATATTAAATATTGATTTCCTAAGAATATTATTGATAATTTTATGAATTTATTAATAATATAAAAACACACATATATATATATATTTATTTGCTCAAAATATAGAGCACTCAATATAAGTTCAGTTACATATTCTTTTAGAATATTCCTTATAAAAGTTATATATATGTATATATATATATGTATGTATAGTTCAAAAACACAATAACAAAAAAACAACAAAGTGAGGACGTGATATGGATAGTATTATTGGACGCTCAGGAAAGGAAAGAGAGAGTGTATGACGTTTCGGGCGTAGCCCTTCGTCGGAAAGATGGAAAGTTCGGAGAATGGAAGAACGGAGAAAGAGGAAAATGGTACCGATGCCCACGAGGTTACATGATGAAAAGACCGGAAGAGGAGGTGGTGGGGGAAAAGTTCTTTCTAAGATGGGAGAGTGAAAAAGGGAGATGAATATCGGTGCGCGTGCGTAAGTCTGCGAGTGTGTGTGTGATAACAGAACGTGTGTGTGCGTATGTAGGTGTGTGTGTGTGTGTGTGTGCATGGTTTGGTGGTTTATCTGTTAGTGTGTTTGTGTGTGTGTGTGTGTGTGTATGACGTAGTGGAAGAAATTAGTAGCAGGACTGGTTAGTGGACGCTGTAGACAGTGTAGGTAGAAGGTCAACAGGTGGTTGTTTGGGTGTGTGTGTGTTCGTGTTTGTGTGGGGTTGTCGGTGTTAGGTACGTGTACGTGTGTGTGTGTATTTTGTATGTGCGCGTGTGTGTATGTGTATGTTTTCTGTGCGTGCGTGTGTGTTTGTGTGTATGTGTATGTTGTGTGTATGTGCGTTGCTGTGTACGTGTGTGTGCGTGCGTTTGCTATTGTATATGCGTGTGTTGTTTATGCCCATGTGTGTATGATTGTATGCGTGTCTGTGTGAGTGTGTAGTGTTGGTGAGAAGTGTGTGTGTATGTGGGTGTGTGCGTGTGTGTGTATATGTGTGGATGTGCGTGTGTGTGTGGGATTGTGAGTGTTAGGTACGGGTGTGTGTGTGTGTGTATGTATGTCTGTATGTGTTTCCGTGTGCGCGTGTGTGTATATTTTTTGTGCGTGCGTGTATGTGTATATTGTGTATGTTTTCGTGCGTGCGTATGTGTTATGTATATGAGTGAGTATTGTGTATGTGAGAGGTGTGTGTGCATGTGTGTATATGTGTATGTGTGCCTGTGTGTATATGTGTATGTGTGTCGTGTATGTGTGTATGTGTGTGTGTGTGTGGTTTTATGTATGTGAGGGGTGTGTATGTGTATGTTTATGTGTGTGCGTGCGTATGTGTGCCAGGTATGTGTGTTATTTTGTGTGTGCACTCCTGTGTGTATGTGTGTGCATGTGTATGCGGCTGTGTATGTAGGCGTGCGCGTATATATGGGTGTGTGTGTGTATATATGTGCGTTCGGCTATGTGTGTGTGAGGGCGCGTATGTATGTTTGTCATGTATGTGGGCGGTATATGTATGTGGGCGGTATATATGTAAGGTGTGTGGGTATTTGTGCGTGTAGGTAGTGGTGAGATAAAAAGTAGAAAAAAGTAAGTCTAATAACAAGAGAATAATGGATATAATGTAAGGGGGACGAGGGGGGGGGGTTAAAAAAAAAAAAATTATGTAAAGTGTTGCAGGGACGTAAAGGGGAGAGTCATAAGGAAGAGAAGGCTGTGTTGAGTCCGAAGGGGAAAGAAGAATTGAGGTTGAAAATGTAGCGTTGCTCCAAGTGGAGTCGCGAGGGAGTGGACCCATGGTGCAGGGCGAGGCCAAAAACGGAGATGTTAGAGGGAGAGTGGTTGGGCAGTTGGAAGTGACGGCCGACAGGGGAGTCCGAACCTAGCCGAACGTCCCTTAGGTGTTCGGTGAAACGGTCGGCCAGCCGGCGGCCCGTCTGCCCCACGTAGAGTTGGTTGCATAGGGTACATTTGATGCAGTAAATAAGGTTGGAGGAGGTGCAGGTGAAACTGTGTGGAATGTGAAGTGTTTGTAGGTTCGATCCGGTGACAGAGGTAGTGTTGGTGATGAAGGGGCAGGTGTGACAGCGGGATCTGGAGCACGGGAAGGAGCCGGGTGGGGGTGGGGAGGAAGAGGAGAAGGTACTGCGGACCAGTAGATCGCGTAGGTTGCGGGCGCGTTTGAAAGCGGATAGGGGTGGGTTGGGGAAAATGGGGTGGGTAGTGGGATCGAGCTGGAGGCGACGGAAGGCCCGTAGGATCCTCCGACGAAGGGGTAGGGTGGCGGGGTGGAAACGGAGTGGGAAGGGGGTACGGTTAGGGGATTGGTGTGGGGGAGGAGAGAGGGTGGTGCGGTCGATTCGACGAGCGCGGGCGAGGGCGGATTGGACAAGGTGGGAGGGGTATCCTCGATGCATGAACAGACGAGCAAGATACTGGGACTGGGTCTCGAAATCCTGGTCCAGGCTGCACAAACGTCGGAGGCGGAGGAACTGGGAGTAGGGGATGGCTCGTTTGGTGTGGAATGGATGGGAGGAGGAGAAGTTGAGGTAGAGGTGGGAGTCAGTGGGTTTGAAGAAGGCGGAGGTAGTGAGAGAGTTAGAGGGGGGGTTGATGGAAAGAGAGATGTCGAGGAAGTTGACAGAGGTGTCAGAGATGGTGGAAGTAAAGTCAAGAGCGGGGTGGAAGTTGGAGAGGAAGGAGATGAAAAGGCAGAGCTGTTCGCGGGAGAGGGAGGTGGCTCCTATACAGTCATCTATGTAGCGACCGTATAGTTCCGGGGTCGGACCGGAGAATTGGGAGAATACTTGGGCCTCAATGTAACCAACAAAGAGGTTGGCGTAATTGGGCCCCATTCTCGTCCCCATCGCGACCCCAGATTTCTGTTGGTAGGTATCTCCGGCGAACGTGAAGCAGTTGAGGGTGAGGACGAGTTCTGCCAGACGAAGCAGGGTAGGGGTGCTAGGTGTGGGGTCAGGGCGGCGGTCAAGGAAGTATTGGAGGGCTGAGAGACCATCGTTGTGTGGAATCACGGTGTATAGGGATTTGATGTCCAGGGTGAAGAGGAGGTGTGAGGGGCCGGGAGGGAAAGAAAAGGAATTGAAGAGGCGAAGGGCGTGGTTGGTGTCGTGTATGTGGGATGGGAGGGCAGCAACTAACGGGGATAGGATATGGTCGAGGTATTTTGAAATGAGTTCGGTGGGGCAATTGCAAGCAGAGACAATGGGGCGGCCAGGGTTGTTAGGTTTGTGGATCTTGGGAAGGAAGTAGATGGAGGAGGTGCGAGGTGTGCGGACGATGAGGTTGGTGGCGGTAGCGGGGAGAGCAGAGGAGGAGATGAGGTCATGGATTGTGGAGGACACAAGCCGTTGGTAGGAGGGGGTGGGGTCGGAGGGGAGGAGGCGGTAGAAGAGGGGATTGTGAAGCTGGCTGAGCGCTTCCCTCCTGTAAAGGTCCGTGCGCCACACCACCACTGCTCCACCTTTGTCCGCCGGCTTGATGACGATGTCGTCACGGCGGCGGAGATTGCGGAGGGCGACCGATTCGGCCCGATACATATGTATGCATATATATACATATGTATGCATATATATATATATATATATATATACCTCTCGTTGGTCACTTTTATTCTACTTCCTCCCCTCCTTTTCCCTCTGCTACTCTTTCTCTTCACACAGCCTTGGTCACGTGTGTCCGGCTGCTATTTCTTTTCGTTCTTGGAATCACCAAGCTCGCACGTACTTCTTTGTCCCTCCTGTACGTGCTTCACAGCGTTCAAGACATACACACTTCACGTCTGGCTGTACAGCCTTTTTGTTTGTTTATTTCACCGTTTCCTTTTCCTGTCTTGTTTTCCGTCCGCCACTACCCTCCACGAAAACAATTTAATTTGTGTTCGTGGGAAGAACCATTTTAACGATGCGTACTGCCTTAATTCTTCGAAACGCCGGAGTTTTAATGGTGGCAGCTGATGAAGGGGATGTTTCTATGTGGCCTGCTTGTTTGTTTACCAGTTTGTTTACCTTGTTTACCATTTTGTCCTTGTTCTTTTGCCACGTCATGTACCCAGTTATGTATCTATATGTACATGTAGATGAACGTATATACATACATGTACATATATATGCATATACTCATATATTGTTTATATATATATATATATATATATATATATATATATATATATATATATATGTATGCATATATAAAGTAAACGCTATTTATTTGGCAACGTAATGTGGCTGCCCTGGAAGGGATGACTGTTACTGTTGTTTAGCCCTAGGAAGCATTGTTTCCAGCTGGCTATACAACACAATATCTGTGTCCTTATATATAAGGACAACCACGTCCTTTACATTAAAGAATTGTTCCTGAATATCTCTCTTTGAGAGATTTGCGTTAGGAATGGCATCCAGCTGTAGAAACTCTGCCAAATTTAGATTGGAGCCTGGTGTTGCCATCCGGTTTCACCAGTCCTCAGTCAAATCGTCCAACCCATGCTAGCATGGAAAGCGGACGTTAAACGATGATGATGATGATGATGATATATATATAAAACAAATAATAAATGAGTATACTCTTTACTCTTTTATTTGTTTCAGTCATTTGACTGCGGCCATGCTGGAGCACCGCCTTTAGTCGAGCAAATCGACCCCGGAACTTATTATTTGGATGCCTAGTACTTATTCTATCGGTCCCTTTTGCCGAACCACTAAGTGACGGGGACATAAACACACCAGCATCGGTTGTCAAGCGATGCTAGGGGGACAAACACTGACACACAAACACACACACACATATACATAAATATATACATATATACGGCGGGATTCTTTCAGTTTCCGTCTACCAAATCCACTCACAAGGCTTTGGTCGGCCCGAGGCTATAGTAGATGACACTTGCCCAAGGTGCCACGCAGTGGGATACATATATACGTACAAGTATGAGCATACCTACATCTACCTGTGTATATAGGTGCGTATCTGGGTACAGGATGTTGCAAACAAGATGTAGACAAAAAAATAATAATAACCAGAGTACAGAAAACACACAGGCCACATAGAGAACATTTTCCTTCATCAGCTGCCACCATTCTAACACAGGCGTTTCGAAGAGTTAGGGCAGGACGCATCGTTAAAATGGCTCTTCCCATGGACCACAAATTCAATTTGTACCATGGAGGAATGTAGTGGCGGACAGAAAACAAGACAGGAAAACAAACGGAAAAGGCTATACGGCCAGACATGAAAAATTATGTGTATATTGAACGCTGTGAAGCAACAAACTGGAAGGAAGTGGGACGAAGTAGGTTCGTATGTTTGTTTGGTGAAAGCCAAGGAAGAAAAGGATTAGTAGCTGGACACATGTGACCAGCGAGGGGTAAGGAGAAAGAGTGGTAGAGGGAGAAAAAGGGGAGGAAGTAGAAAATAGGTGAGCAACGAGAGAAAGAGAGGAAGAGAGAGATATAGTAGTAACAGAAGGAAGAACGAGAGGGGGGAAAATACAGAGATAGATAGAGTCGCGTCAGAAAATATAAAGTTCAAAACTTACTTGCAGGGATGACGCGTGCGTTCGATCATGTAAAACAAATAATAAATGAGTATATGCATATATACGTACAAGTATGTGCATACCTACATCTACCTGTATATATAGGTGCTTGTTCTCCTTTCCGAGATCAGTGACCTTTTGTCACTGGAAAAAGCATATATATTTGCATTGGAAATATTCATTCTCATCCCTAGCCACTGGTGGAGGCGCGTGGCCTAGTGGTTAGGGTGTCAGCACCATGATCATAAAATTGTAGTTTTGATTCCTGGACCAGGTGACGTGTTGTGTTTTTGAGCAAAACACTTTATTTCACGTTGGTCCAGTTCACTCGGCTGGCAAAAATGAATAACGCAGCGTTGGACTGGCATGCCGTCCAGCTGGGGAACACATGCCATTGAAACCGGGAAACCGGGCCCATGAGCCTGGCTATGCTTTAAAAGGGCGCATTTATTAGGGCCGCGAGCTGGCAGAATCGTTAGCACGCTGGAGATGAACTGCATAGCGGTATTTGTCCGTCTTTACGTTCTGAGTTCAAATTCCGCCGAAGTTGATTCTACATCTCACGCAGATCGTACATAGACTGAATATTCGTTAAGGAAAGAGATAAGAACAGTCTTAGTTGTCCACAATTTTGTATTGTGCCTTACATGGATCACAAGCTTGTGACATGTGAGGTACAAGTAGATAAGTGTCATAGACAGGGCCCCGGGTATTGGAAAATGAACAAGTCTATTTTGACGTGTGAAGCTTTTCGTACCCGGGTTAAGGAGTTAGTTCAGAGGGCGTTATGTGGAACCATCATTGATAATAGATGGTGGCTAGCCCTCAAGAGAGCCATCTGTCTTGAGTCCATTAGATTTAGCAAGCAGCTAAGTTTAGATAGGACTAGAATAGAGGGTGACTTAGTTAAGAACCTAGATGAGGTAATGGAATCTGGCTCCACACCCGGAGTGTTGGTGGCGAGAAGGGTCCTGTACCGTCACCTAAATGCTAAACATGAAGGGTGCCGAGTTAGAGCTAAGGTACGCACCAGGAAACGAGAAGGTATTAACATAGCCAGATGGGCTCGTCATGTGGAGAGTCAGAAGTTCAAAAAGTCCTGACGGGCAGGGTCGCAAGATCTATGAAGAGGAGGAGATGCAAAATGTTTTTCACCAGCATTTTGCGCGTTTGTTCGAGGAGAGTGGTACGCTTGAGCGCGGGGAGCCCTTCATGGACTTCCTAGCTGGCGGGCCTCGACTATCGGCGAATGAAGCTGGAGGCTGTGAAGGGCTGATCACTCCCGCAGAGCTAAGAGAGGTGCTGGCCGAGTGCACTGGGGAAAAGCCTCCGGGACTGGATGGTCTGCCCTATGAGTTTTACCGTTTAATGCCGGACTTGTTTGGGGATGTCCTGGCTAGCGTCTACGCAAACTGGCAGCAGAATGGGAGTATTCCCAGCTCTGTAAGCTGGGGAGTAGTGACGCTGGTCCAGAAAGACCCAAGGAAGGTAGATAGCATTAGTAACTATCAGCCCATAACTCTACTTAACGTAGAGTTAAAGATGTTGGCCAAGGTGCTAGCGTAAAGTTGACGGCTGTTGTGGAGAAGCTTGTTGGAAAGCACAGACTTGTGCAATCCCAGGTAGGTCGATCCAGGACAATCTCCACCTTATCCGCTACACCTTAGTTAGGGTAGGAAAAATAGCCGGTAAGGGAGGGGCATTGGTCCATTTAGACCAAAGTAAAGCGTTCGATAGGGTAGACCACCAGTACCTGGGGGCTATCCTCGAGGCGGCTGGGCTAGGCCCTGGCTTTCGCAGGTGGATCTCTGCTATGTATAGCGGCATCAAGTCCATCGTCCAGATAAACGGTTACCTAATGGAGCCGTTTTCGACCAAGCGGTCTGTTCATCAAGGGTGTCCCTTGTCTCCAATTCTGTATGCATTGGTCCTGGAGCCATTGCTGCGGAGGCTGGAGAAGTTAGGTGGCAACCCTAATGAGATCGGATGTGGTAAGTTCACTTCTGCGTATGCGGATGACGTCACCCTCATCGTATCTAACGAAGCACAACTACCTCGTGTAGAAGATGCTCTCCGAGGATACGAAGCAGTGGCAGGAGCAAAAGTTAACAAGGAAAAGTCCATCGGTTTGTGTCTTGGCACCTGGAGGAACAAGCCGATATCATCCAGTGTCGACGGACACTGGACAGATGGTCCTGTTAAGTTGCTTGGAGTTTGGCTTGGTTCAGACTCCCAGGCGGAGAAGAATTGGAGCCAGGTACTGAACAAGGCGGAGGCCATAGTACGCAAGTGGTCCAGAAGGTCTCTGTCTTTGAAGGGTAGAGCGGAGGTGGTACAAGTGTTTATAGCATCAGTAATCACTTATCGCCTGTCCGTTGTGCCATGCCCCGATTCTTGGCTAAGCAAGCTGGAAAGACTCCTATTCCGCTTTTTGTGGAGGGGAGGAAAGCCACTTGTGAGGCGCTCCGTGTGCTGCCAGGAACCACTAAATGGTGGTCTGGGGATGCCCTGGCTAATGATGTGCAGACATGCGTTGAGGCTGAGACATCTCTGGTGCCACCTGGAGGGTGATAAGGTGTGGGGTCTGCTGGCGGAGGTGTTCTTGCCGTGACCGGCCTCGATGGAACGTTTTAAACCCGGTCTCATTAAAAGGCGTAATCTGACTTCATGACAGACGGAGTGCCTGATGGCACTCTGGCTAATCCACAAGATGGGCAAGGCTAGCTGTGGGAATACCACCTCAGTATTCTATAGAGGGCTGGTGGCAGGGAAACATGATGACGTATTAGGAAGTGCTCTGGGGTTCGATGAGAACCAACTGACCAACCTGTTCCGAAAAACTTTCAGGCCAGGGTATTTGGATAACTTCCAAAAGTCCCTGGCTTGGCAGTGTTACAGGAACGCTTTACCTGTTCGCGATAAGTTAACAAGGCACGGTATCGCACTGCCACCGACATGTCCAAGATGTGAGCTGGACAGTGAAACTGTCCAGCACGCTTTTGTCCATTGCCGGAAGCTTTCGGGCTTGATGATTTACGTTGAACACGTGTTGTTGCATCTGGGACGAGTACAGCTGGCGGCTGGATCTGTAATAAAGATGATACCGCCAACTGGACTCTCGAAGGAAGGTGAGGCTTGTTTTCTCTGTACGGTAGCAGTATTGAAAGAGTGCATATGGAGGACAAGAATGGAAGGTTTTGTGACAGGGTCCTCTATATCTGGCCCCGGATTGCTGGTTTACTTCAGATATCATCTGAAAAGCAAGATGGGGCTGGAAAAGAGGACACTGTCAGTTAGAGTATATGAGCAAAGATGGGAGGAAATGATGAAAAAGGTGGGTGCTAGTTGCCCAAAGTAACCATCGAAGAAATAAAAAGTGATCTGATGGGCCTTATAGGCTGCTCGGCTGAGAATGTAAATTCTGTATTATTTAAAAAAAAAAGAAAAATAAGAACAAAAAACGGATCTGTTTAAGTTCTCAATTTTATTGCAAAGTTCTCATTATTTTAATTTATCAAATTGTACATAATAGTTAAAATCAAATTGTAAATAAGCACAATCTCATTCATTTTGTGCAATCGTCTGTCCTGTGCCGTCTTCATCTATGTGTGACCCGTAGTGATCATAATAAAGAGATTTCATCCCTAGCCACTGATTTTGGCTGCTTCAGACATGAGTTTGTTTTTGCTCCTTCGTTTTGCTCTAATACTTCAAACGTTAATTGTTATATCGTTATTGCGTTGAATTGTTACACCTGTGAGATTTGAAACTTGGTTATTTCAGTGACGGCAATTTTCGCCCTGCAGGGCAGAAAATACCGTTCTTGTTGAACTACAGACGTGATTTTTTACAGGGTAAAAAAAAAAATTAATAATACTGTCTAATAATTTTTGTGAAAGACATTTTTCGCAAAGAATATTTTAGTAGAAATTTTTTGAAGATTTGGGTCTCCTTTTAAAGGAGTTTTTGTATTAATAATGGAATTTGACTTAGAGTCAATTCTTGATTATCCAGAGATGGAAAAGGCTACAGAAAATGTAAATCAAAGTACAAAACGGGTTCAAAAGGAAAAAAACTAGTTTATCAGCTGCTCTTGGCAGCAACATGGTAAATTTTAATGTGTCCATGGCGGAACTGTTCAAGTATCGTAATATGATTAAGAAAACAGGGAATGACATCAAGTTACTCCCTCCCCCAGAAACACTACAAAATTTAGCTGCCAAGACTATGGTCTATAAGACATACAGTCTGAAAGAAAAGAAAATAATTTCGGTGAAAAGCGAACTAATCGAAAAATGTTTACAACCCATTTGGAACAGGATTTAATATGTTGAACAAGGGTTAATAAGTGCTACAGTGGAGGCATAATTTCGCTGACAAAAGTTCAGCTAAAGACCTGTCTACACTGACACTGAAAAATGAAGAGATAATTCTCCTGCCAACTTATTTAGGTAGGAGAACAGTGAAAATTAAAGTGGAGGAAATTCCAGCTGGGTTGGACGTTTTATGGATTGCTGCAGCCGTTTTATATTGACATTCATTGTAAATATATCATTCAAAATTTCTAACCACTTATTGCAAACGAACTCATGATCGTTATGTTTGTAATGTCCTGTGCTGTCCCATCTATGTTCGATCACGTGATCATAATAAAGAATTCATGCGCTGATGACGGGTTGCTACCCAGAAACCCGGGTCTGTGTGTATCATGTCAGGCTAGAAATGAGAACGATGAGTTCCCTTTGCCAATACTGATAGAGGGCACAGACAGTGTGTCACTAGCCAGCTGGAGGAGATGTCTTCCTGGGGCTATAAACTACAGTAGCATCGTCCTATATGGGTCAGGCACAATTAGGTGGAAAATATACTTCATGATGTTCATATCTCGGTTAGAGATTTATTATGGTATGTATACACACACACACACACACACACATACATATATATATATATATATATATATATATATATATATATATATATATATATATATATATACACATACACACATATATATATATATATATATATATACACATACACATATATATATACATACACGTATATATATACATGATGGCTGCCCCCTCATTATAGAGTATGGCCATTGCACGAAGCTTAATTTAACGGTGCTGTGATCGAATCTGACTTTTTAGCCCAGCCAAAGATCTACAATGTTTTGCACAGAGTTGGCATCCAAAACCTTTACTGGCAATAACTGGCTGTTGTTGTAATTGGGCTCCATGTACCTTTGCGTGTCGTTTAAGTCCTCCTGCTGAATCACACTCCCTTCCACATGTTCGACAGACATGATTAGTATGGTGTGTAGCATCATCACCAGCGGCCTGGTAGTCACTCATCGGTCTTGCTTTATGACTGCGAAGATGACTCATGAGTCCAGCTTTACTGAGGCACGGTCTTGCACAGACACTGCATGTCAGTGTCATAGGAAGACCCTTACCATCTGGAAGTGCAACAACAATGCCCTTCCTGACATCCCTCCTCAATTTCTCATGTGCAATTCGTGATTTCTCAAAAATAGTTGTCCCCTCATGCACAATCCTTCTCCGCCTGCCACGGTCAATAGCTATGCCTTCCCATGTGTTAGGAGAGATGTTGGCATCTCTCAAGGAAACCTTCAGTAAGTCTTTATATCTCTTTTTTGGTTTATGTGGAGGTCGTTCTCTTTTAGCTAACTCTCCATAAAAGAGTTGTTTTGGCAACCTTGAATCTTTCATCCTGTCCAGGTGACCACTCCATCTGAGCCTTTGCTTCAACACAAGAGCTTCTACACTTTCACACCGAGAGCTTTCCAATATCTCAAGATCACTGATGTGGTCCTCCCACTTGATGCCACAGATCTGTCTGAGACACATCTGATGGAAACGTTCCAGTTGTTTAAGGTGGTATCGATATGTGACCCAGGTCTCGCAGGCATAAAGAAGAGAAGAGAGTACACACGCCTTGTACACCTTTATCTTTGTCTTCCTGCATATATCTCGCTGATCCCAGAGACGCCTTTCTAGCCTTCCAAAAGCATCACTTGCTTTCCTAATTCTATATGGAATTTCATTGTCCAAATTGCCATATCTATTAACAGTGCTTCCCAGGTAGACAAACTGATCGACTACACCAAGTCTTCTACCATACACATAGATATTTGGTTCAATATACTGTTTACCAGTGGCAGGTTGGTACATCAGAGAATGCATTCAAGTTGTGTTGCATATCAATCTCTGTGTGGGCTACTAGATCACAATCATCTGCATACAAAAGGTCTCTTATGATAGAGGTAAATATCTTTGTTTTTGCAGCAAAGCGTCTGATATTAAATATGTTGCCAGAGATTCGATAATGGATGTAAACACCATATCTACAATTTCTGAATGCAATACAGAAAACCATCGCAAAATATATGGCGAATAGAGTCGGTGCCAGAATATCCCCTTGCTTCACTCCATTTTGTATTGAAATAGGCTCCAACATTTTACCTCTAGCATTAACCCTACCCTTCATGTCTTCGTGAAAAGACCTAACCACAGCAAGGAACTTTTCAGGACAACCAAGTTTCTGGAGGACTTTCCATAGTGCTTTTCTATTAACTGTATCAAAGGCCTTTGACAGATCGACAAAAACCTGATATAAATCGAGACCCTATTCCACACACTTTTCCTGAAGCTGTCTAGCTGAGAAGATCACATCAGCAGTGCCGCGTCCCACACGAAAACCAGATTGACTTTCTGGAAGAACACAATCTGCAATGTGTTTCAGCAGACGGTCCAGACGGTCCCTGCATAAAACCTTTCCTACAACAGAAAACAATGATATTCCCCTGTAGTTACCACAATCATTCCTGTTACCCTTTCCCTTATATAAGATATGTATTCCATATCGCCATATCGCATATTTTATGTATATCAACTTTTTTTTATCCAGCTTAATGCTGTTTTTTTGCGAGGGGATATAGAAATAATCGGACTGAATACCCGATTGCGTGGTTAAACCATTGGGAGTGAAGGACCCCTAGCCCTTGTTAGGGCATCCTTCTAGGAGAAGGCAACTGGGATAATTCCGACATAAAACCTGCGGCTCAGTGGTTACCGATGATGTTGAATTGTTCTTCTTTTCAGGTTATGGTTACTGTTGACTCAGTGCACAGCCTTTCCTCACTTTAAAAAAATCTTCTTGCACAGGCACTGCACGATAACAACATGGATTGACTGATTAATCAATTAACTAATTGATAATTGTTGATAGTGCTGTGGGTCTCAACCAAATGGCTGGCTGTAGCCTTAAAAAGCAAACAATCAATGATGTACCAAAACAGTAAAAAAATAAATGGCAGTAAGGACTCTGGAACCACATCAGATGAAAGAGTCTGGCCCGGCAGGGTATCCAGAGCATCACAGTCTGAACCCGGCCGTCATCATGCTACTGTGATAGAACCAAATAAAATACTGAATATTGGCTGTTGGAATGTACGGACACTGCTTGATCACAAGTCCTCAGAATGTCCTGAACGAAGGACTGCTCTTGTTGCGAAGGAGCTTCGACGCTATGATCTTGATATCGTTGCTTTGTCTGAGACGAGACTGGCTGGAGATGGTCATCTTACAGAATCTTGTGGAAGATATACAGTCTTTTGGAAAGGGAGAGATGAAGAGCTTAGAGGAGAGGCTAGAGTGGCATTTGCTGTTAAGACTACTCTTGTGGACATGTTTGAAGAATTCCCAGTCGGGATTAATGAGTGGCTTATGTCCATGAGAATTCCTTTGGTTAAAGGAAATTATGTGATCTTGGTGAGTGTGTATGCTCCAACTATGTGCTCTACTAATGACGAAAAATTTTCTTTCTACCATGCTTTGAAGGGCATTATAAGAAACATTCCTAGGGCAGACAAAGTCATCGTACTGGGTGACTTTAATGCTAGAGTGGGTAGGGATTTTAACGCATGGACAGTAATTGGAAAGCATGGGGTGGGAAAGTGTAATAGTAATGGTATGCTTCTGCTGCAGATGTGCGAGGAGCTGCGTCTGTGTGTTACCAATACCATGTTTCAGCAAAAGAATAAGTTTAAGACCACATGGATGCACCCTGCATCTAAAGAATGGCATATTCTGGATTACATCCTTGTTAGGATGCGTGACAGACGTGATGTGCGGTGTGTTCGTGTTCTTCATGGAGCTGAGTGTTGGACTGACCACCGCCTGGTCCGTGCAAAAGTCAAATTAATCACCAAACGTAAAATCCACGCTGCAGGTATTACCCTGCCTAAAAGACTGAATGTTGCTCGTCTTAGTTGTAATGGCGTGAAGAGAACTTTACGAGAGGAAATGATTGTTGCAGATTTTGGGGAAGATTGGTCGACCCCCAAAAACTCAGTTTATGATATAGGCAGGAAAGTTCTGGGGTTGATACAAAGTAAGCATCATGATTGGTTTAAAGAAAACGATGAACATATGGATGATTTATTGGCTGTTAAAAGACATACTTTGTCATGCTATTTGTCAGCAAAGCCACAGGAGAGAGATGTATTGCATAGGGAACTCAAGGATGTGAAATCACGTGTGAGGCGGAGGCTCTCTCAAATGAAGGATACCTGGTGGAGTAAGAAGGCTGATGAGATACAGGCGGCATCGGATTCCAATAACACAAAGCTGTTATATGATCTCTTGCGAGAGGTTTATGGACTGACTTCTTCTCTGATGACACCACTTCGAAGCAGGGATGGTAAAGAACTTCTTCGTGATTCACAAGGAATTCTGCAAAGGTGGCAAGCAAGAACACTTTGATGAACTCTTGAATCAGCAGTCTATAGTTAGTGAGGATGTTCTCAATTGCCTCCCTGAATTACCTGTGAGGGCAGATCTTGGAAGAAGTTGCGATGGCTGTCTCAAGGATGAATAATGGGGGGGGGGTCTGGGTATGGAGGGCATTCATGCAGAGTTGTTGCAGCATGGTGGTGAGAAACTTCTACAGCAACTTCACTCCTTGTTTGGCAGGATTTGGGATAGTGAATCTGTACCTGAGGACTGGAGAGATACAGTAATGGTGGTCTTATATATATATATACATACACATACACACACACACACACACACACACACACACACACATATATATATATATATATATAAAAATGAGAATGTGTCTGTCTGTCTGTCTATCTGTCTGTCTGTGTGAATCCCTAAAACCTTACTTAGGGTTCCAGTTGTATTTTAGTCAAAAAAAATTTAACTTCTTGCAGAGTTCGAGCCCACGGCAACATAATATCTCCTCCACTATTTAAGTATTACGTGTCAAAAGTGAAACAAAAACACTCATGTCAAATACTTTCACTTTAAAAATGAAACTATTCTACTAACTGAAACAATCACATTTCGATACTGTAATGACAGATACTTTCAGAGAGAGAGAGAGAAAGAGAGAAAGAGAGAGAGAGAGAGATGTATATGTATACATATAGATGTATATGTACACGTTATTCCACTAACTGAAACAATCACATTTCGATACTGTAATGACAGATACTTTCAGAGAGAGAGAAAGGGAGAAAGAGAGAAAGAGAGAGAAAGAGATGTATATGTATACATATACATGTATATGTACACGTATATGCATAGATATATATATAGATATAGATCTATATGCATACATGTATATGTATACATATGTGTAGATGTATATATATATAGATGTACATGTAATATGTACACATATATACATATATATACATGCATACAGATATCTATACATATATACACCCATCACACACAAACACACACATTAGTCATTTGTTTTCTTATTCAAAACTACGTCAAAAGTACTGAACGGATCTTTATGAAATTTGGAAATTATATTCTATGTATAACGGCCATAACTCCCATGAAAATTCATATATTTTTGATGTTGATGAAATTTTAACCCGAACATAACAGATGAGCATTATTTGTAATTCAACGGTACAACAGTGTAAGACTACCCTTTCAGATATACTTACATTGTGATTTCTGCAATGTGGTGCATAAATTGTCAAGTAAATGAGACGCATCTTTGCCTCCACTGATTTACTTGCAAAGTGTTGAGTAAAATTATTTCGTTGCAGACCTCCTTTGGGTCTTTTTATTATCACTGCGACACACATAGTTCCCAGTTGGTAACATTGAATTCAAGGCCCTCCTAGATGAGAGACTGGCATTCCACTTAATGTCTATGTTCCATGCTGGCATGGATTGGAGAGTTATTAATGTAGAAATATGGTATCGTAGCTACTAACAGTTGAGGGTTGCGTATTCTAGACGGCGTTTTTAGATTTCATTATTCTCTTTAACCCGGGCAAAGCCGGGTATTTCTGCTAGTATATATATAAAAATGAGAATGTGTGTGTGTGTGTGTGTCTGTCTGTCTGTCTGTCTCTGTGTGTGAATCCCTAAAACTCGAGATCTACGCAACCAATTTCATTCAAATTTTACAGATGCCTTATTTAGGGTTCCAGTTGTGTTTTAGTCAAAAAAAAAATGTTTAACTTCTTGCATAGTTCGAGCCCACAGCAACATAATATCTCCTCCACTATTTAAGTATTACGTGTCAAAAGTGAAATAAAAACACTTATGTCAAACACTTTCACTTTAAAAATGAAACTATTGCACTAACTGAAACAATCACATTTCGATACTGTAATGACAGATACTTTCACTTTAATGGTTTCAGAGAGAGAAATGTATATGTATACATGTATACATATAGATTTATATGTATAGATATATATAGAGATATAGATCTATATGCATACATGTATATGTATACATATGTGTAGATGTATATATATAGATGTACATGTAATATGTACACATATATACACATATATACATGCATACACATATCTATACATATATACACTCACACACACACGCATACACACAAACGCACACATTAGTCATTTGTTTTTTTATCCAAAAACTACGTAAAAAGTACTGAATGGATCTTTATGAAATTAGGAAATTATATTCTATGCATAACGGCCATAACCACCATGAAAATTCATATATTTTTGATGTTGATGAAATTTTAACCATACAGATTACACACAAATAAAGTAATATTTCTAAAATTTCTTAGAAGTTACAAAGACCACTTCATGGGGACTTCACACCCACAATTTAGTCATTTTTCCTAAGCAAAGATGAATACAGTTGTACTATTGGAACCTATAGGGTCATCCGAACATAACAGATGAGCATTATTTGTAATTCAACGGTACAACAGTGTAAGACTATCCTTTCAGATATACTTACATTGTGATTTCTGCAATGTGGTGTATAAATTGTCAAGTAAATGAGACGCATCTTTGCCTCCACTGATTCACTTGCAAAGTGTTGAGTAAAATTATTTCGTTGCAGACCTCCTTTCAGTCTTTTTATTATCACTGAGTCACACATAGTCCCCAGTTGGTAACATTGATTTCAAGGCCTTCCCAGATGAGTGACTGGTTGTTCTAAGACATTTATTGAGTGTAAATTTTTTCTGCCCAGTTACCTATCGGTATAGTGGTC
>NC_142938.1:34718411-34758411 GCF_046866305.1 Octopus bimaculoides
AAGAAATTTTTAGTATTCGAAAACCCAAATCTAACCTTATGCGAGTTGATTATTGGGTAATAGTGGGAACCTTTAGGGAAGTTCCTACTCAGAGCGTCTTGGAACTGCCGGACCAAATTTGATTTAACCTGCTTCCCAAACGGGAGGATGAGCCAGATATTATTATTATCAACAGATCTAGATACAGTATTAGATTTTTGAATTTGTTAAAGTGTTTAGGGCCAGTTGGGACACCTCTCTTATGTGAGTGATAAGGATGACCCACTTTCTCAGTAAAGTGAGAAGAAAGGGAAGGAATAGAAATGGGTTCATCTACGCTAGTAAAGGGGGTATCATGTTGTGTAAAAGGAGAAAGATCACTAGAAGAGTTGAAGTACCTTACTCTGTCCTTATAACCTGCCCTTAATAAGGCTGAATTATAGAAGTCAGCCTCCTTATTGAAAATTTGGGAGTTAGAAGAAAGTTTGGAAAGCCTAATTGAGATATTCCTAACCAAATTACTGGTTATATGTCTTGGATGATTACTAAAGGGGCTTATGTACTTGAGATTAGTTGATGGTTTATGGAAGGGAAAGTGAGTATTATTATGTAAGTCTAAGGTAACGTCTAGAAAGTTTGCTACAGAGACCTCATCCTCAAAAACGATGCCAAAGCCCATTCTTTTGAAGAATCTGGCTAACCTATTTTAAACTTTTTGTATGCTCTGGGCAGAGGCTTTATGGAGGTATAGCAGACAATCGTCTCTATAAAGACGTCCCTTTATGTTAGGGAACTGGTCTGCCATTTCATACAATAAATACGAACAGACCACATCAGCTATTTGAGCTGAGTCCGAACTTCCCATAGGAACATCAAAAGCCTCCGGAGTATCCTTACGGATCCAAAGTTTATTGTTAAATTTAATGATAGATTTACGAGCCGCTAAAATTACATTAATTTCATCCCTAGAAAGACCTGCTTTATTGTGTGCGAACCAAAGCGCTTTGTTAAGGATAATAGAGGAGTAGAAACTAGAAATGTCAAACTGTATAAATTTGGTATTATTCTTATCTTTAATTGAATTAAACCAATCTATAACTTGAGAAGAATTAGACCAAAGATTCAGTTTTAACTTATTAATTATAGTGGGTATATATTTGTCCAGAATGTTTTTGCTATGAATGCCTAAGTCAGACCTAGAAGGACAAATAAGACGTAGAGAAGGGTTGGACCAAAAATTTATCTTATGGTCCTTAAGAACAAACCGAGGTTGCTTAGGGACCATAGGTTCAGTCCTATCTTGCAGATTGTATTTGAACATAATTTCCTTAGCATCCAGGTTAGCTTCCCGTAGAATATTGTTGTTGGTAGTCTTATAGTTTTTTTCTATCTCTTTCTTCAGTAATTCCATGTAGTTATCTTTAGACAGTTTGTATAAATTTCCAGTTTTATCCGACTGAACTAATAATCCTTTGGTTCGATTGATTTTCTTGGTAATGTTGTGGAGGTACCTAAGATGACTGTTCCTGAGAGGAGAGCAATGAAACTTAATATTCCTTACTATAGACCAAATGTCCTCTTCAAATTTATCCAACTTTGGGTTAGACGGGGGAGAATTCCTCGATTTGAAAAGACTCTTAAAGTTCAAATTAATATCCTTTTTGTTATTTGGTATGTTCTTAGTATCATGGAAATAGGTCTTCCATCTAATTCTGTTTAAAAAGGAGTTAGTCTTGCTAATGAGTAATTTGATGTAAGTATTCCTTGGTGGAATAGGAATATCTTTAAGGGATGCGTTTATGTCGATAAGCTCCATTATTGGTAACCATTAAATTAGCAGGCTATAGTGAAGACTGTAACAATATATTAGTTTATGTATATATTAATATTATCTCAGTTTAAAAAAACTTTTGACAATGTAAATATGTTAATAGTTACCATAGATAGCAAAAATTACACCAAAAAACCAAGATATCACAGCCGTTTTATAGGTAGAGATACCAAGTTAAGGTGATACATTTTGAGAAGATATGAATAATAACAATAAATGGAGCAAAATGCATATAAATAAAAGTTCCTTTAATTCCTACACATGTTTCAAAATATATGTGAGCTCTTCTTGTATATATATATATATATAGATGTGTGTATTTTTTCCTTGTTAACAATTAACACGGAAAAAATAGATAAATAATTACCAGGATAGCAAAAAATTACACAAGTAAAAAGGGTGTAACTCCTTGTTTTTAAAGGTAGAAACTCCGGGTTTACGTGAAATATTTTGTATGATATATATAAATAAATAAATGGAGTTAAACGCAGTTATTATTCAAATTCTTTTACTTCTGACACATGTTTCGAAGATATCACTAGTATTATTCCAAAGGAATAAAATGGTGTAAAACAATGTAATCTTCTCTTCAGGGAAATGAAGGAATGAAACTTGTCAATAAGACATTTTAACAGAATATGATGGATGTGTATAGTGATTAACTGAACGCTATTAAGTTAAAAAAAAAAAAAAACGTTAGAGGATATAACGTCAAAGGTAGCCTATAGAAAGCGGAGGGGTAAAGGAAGGAAAAAAACCAAATAAATTAGAAGTATATAATGATATGTAAATTAAATAAAACCCCATAGTTATGGAAAAAGATATATCTAGTGAATGTGAAATGTAAGTAGAAAATTAATGTTTAAATTATATATAATGATAGATCACTTATATAAACTAAAGGTGTGTTTCTGCCAATGTTTACATCGGTATGCATTCTCTATAACCGCGTTTACAAGGGGATTTTTTTAGAAAAAGGAATGAAAAATAGTTCAGAATTACAGAGAAGACAGAATTCCTTGCCTTTATCATAAGGTATCGAAATTGAGAGAATCAACCAATTTAAATTAAATTGTTTATTGTGGTCTTTTAGATACCAAATTAATTTACTAAGCCCTGTACTGTTATGTTTATTCCTATCCTTAAATGTAATGATTAGAAATTCTTTTAGATAACTGAGATGAGCTGCCTATATAAAAAAATACATCGTTGCCTGCAGTAATTTTACACTGGTATATAGAATATTTAATTTTAGAGTTACTTAACATAAACTTGATTCTGTTGTAATTGATTTCAGATACAATAACCTTGTTATCAATATTTCCAGGGGGATGGATGGTATTAGCTAAATTAATGTTGGTATTAGTAAATGTATCCTTATCTAACTGGCTAATATTATGTGAGGAGATAATTTGCAAGAGATTTTTTGTGTTGGAAAAACCAATCCTAACCGCGTGTGAGTTGCTAATAGCGTAATACCTAGAATTCTTTGGAAAATTCCTAATAATAGCTTCATGAAACTGCAAAGGATGATTAGATTTAATTTGCCTCCCATAAAGAATAATTAACCAAATAATTTTACTATTAGTTACCTTATTTTTAGTGTAACTATCTTTGAAAGACATAGATTTACCTTTAGAATGGAAAAAGAGGTTTAAATAAGGGTTATATCCCTTCCTCTGTTTGGTGTTGGCGTATAAATTAAAATTGATATCGTTATATCCTTACAACTAGATTTTGTGTCCCCATTAGTAAAGGTAGAATAAAATTGAATGGAATTAGTGTAGGTAACTTTCTCTGTATAACCTACTTTAAGAAAGGCATAGTTATAAAATTCGGCCTTGTCTAAGTTATCATTTAGATAACTTAGACAATCTAAATGAAATATTCTTAACTAAGTTCCTAGTAATTGCCTTAGAATGATTACTGAATTTGCTAATATACTTAAGATTGGTCGATGGTTTGTGGTATGGGAAGTACGAATTATTGTACAAGTTAAGTGTAAAATCTAAAAAGTTGGCCTTCGTTACATCATCATCAAAAACGATGCTTAAGCCCATTCTAACTTAACTAAACTATTCTTAACTTTTTGTACATTGTTTTACACCATTTTATTCCTTTGGAACAATACCAGTGATATCTTCGAAACATGTGTCGAAAGTAAAAGAATTCGAATAACAACTGCGTTTAACACCATTTATATATATATATGTGTGTATGTGTGTGTGTGTGTGTGTGTGTGGATGGTGCAAAGTCCCCTCTCGATCCAAGGCAACCTGGTGGTGGAACAATGTAGTTGACAGGGCTATTAGGGAAAAGAAACAGGCATGGAAGAACTGGAAGAACAGTGGTAGCAAAGGAATAGTATCGGATTGCCAGAAGGAAAGACAGGTTCATTTAGCCAGAGGGGAAGCAGATAAAAAAAACTTTGCCATTGTTCTGCGTCATGAGAACCAAAGACTTGAGGTGTTTCGTATTGCAAGACAGTGTGTGAGAGTGAATCATTATGTCATAGGAGAGACACCACTATGAAAGGTTGCTCAATAAAGAGAATGAATGGGAGAAAGAGAGTCTGCTGAATGTCGACCCAACAGAGGGACCAGCTATCCGAATTGACAGTACCTTGGTAGATAAAGCAATTAGGAGTATGAAAACAGGGAAAGCCCCTGGCCCATCAGAAATCACTGCAGAGATGCTCAAAATATCTGGCAGTGTCGGCTATAGCCTAGTCACCCGTATAGTTAACCAGGTGATATACAAAGGAGTCATACCCAATGACTGGTGTAGCAGCACCATAGTCAACTGCTACAAAGGTAAAGGTGATGCTTTAGATACAAATAATTACAGAGGTACCAAGTTGTTGTATCAGGTAATGGAAGTCACGGAGAGGGTCATAGCCCAACTAATTAGGGAGAGAGTCAGTTCAGATGAGATGCAGTTTGGGTTCGTGCCACGGAAAAGCACCACTGATGCTATATTTCTGGTAAGACAGCTACAGGAGAAATACCTTGCTAAAGATAAACCTCTGTACCTGGCTTTCATTGACATGTAGAAAGCCTTTGACAGTGGTCAATGAGGAAACTAGGGATAGAAGAATGGTTAGTGAGAGCTGTGCAAGCTATGAACAGGGATGCTGTCAGTAAGGTGAGGGTTGGCAACGAGTACAGTGAAGAATTCCGGGTAGAGGTAGGGGTCCACCAAGGTTCAGTCCTCAGCCACCTCCTATTTATTCCTCCAGGCAATAATAGAGGAATTCAAGACAGGATGCCTCTGGGAGTGCCTCTATGCTGATGACCTTGCTCTAATTGCTGAGTCACTATCAGAACTAGAGGAGAATCGAAGGGCCTTAGAGTCACCTAGCTAAAACCTAAGTCCTAATAAGTAGGAAGGTAGACAAACCACAAACTCCTTCAGGTAGATGGCCGTGCTCAATCTGTAGAAAAGGCATAGGTAGAAACTCTATAAGATGTACCCAGTGTAAGCTATGGACACATAAGAGGTGCAGCAATATCAAAGGAAGGTTAACTAGTAAGATAGTTTTTGTATGTGGCAGATGCTCAGGAGTAATAAACACTGAAAATGTGCAGAGAACAACTTCTGCCACATTCCAGGGAGGGAAACTAGAAGTAGTTGATAGCTTCCATTACCTGGGTGACCAAGTCAGTAGCAGGGGAGGGTGAGCAGAAAGTGTAGCTGCTATAATATGTATAGCCTGGGCAAAGTTCAGAGAGCTCTTACCTCTGCTGGTGACGAATGGCCTCTCGCTCAGAGTAACTACATGGCAGTGAAACATGGGCTGTGACTGCTAAGCACATGCGTAAGCTCACAAGGAATGAAGCCAGTATGCTCTGATGGATGTGTAATGTCAGTGTGCATACTCGACAGAGTGTAAGTACCTTGAGAGAAAATTTGGACCTAAGAAGAGAGACGAATGTGCTGGTATGGTCACGTGGTGAGAATGGATGAGGATAGCTGTGTGAAAAAGTGCCACAGCCTAGCGGTTGAGGGTACCTGTGGAAGAGGTAGACCCAGGAAGACCTGGGATGAGGTGGTGAAGCACGACCTTCGAACATTAGGCCTCACCGAGACCTTTGGAAATATGCTGTGCATGAGAAGACCTGGCAAGACAAGTGAGACCATAACCTGTGGCCTTTACCAAGGGTGTAGCTAGCCCACTTATGTGTACCTTTCCTTCTTTGGACACTAAACTCTGCTTGCGAAGACTTGTTGAGGCAAGTCAAATTGAAATCGAACCAAATTTGACGACTGGCACCCATGCCAACCTTCCTTCATTGGACACTAGACTGCTTGCGAAGACCTGTTGGGGCAAGTGAAATCGAAATTGAACTAAATTCAATGACTGGCACTAACAGCACCATCCGAGCAGGAACACTGCCAGAGCAGCTGTCTGGCTTCCGTGCCAGTGGCACATAAAAAGCACCATTCAAGTGTGATCATTACCAGCGGCGCTTTACTGGCACTTGTGCCGGTGGCATGTGAACAAAACATTCGTGCGAGGTAGTTGCCAGTGCCGCTGGACTGACTCCTGTGCAGGTGGCACGTAAAAAACACCATTTGAGTGTGGCTGTTGCCAGTACCGCCTGACTGGCCTTCATGCCGGTGGCATGTAAAAGCACCCACTACACTCTCGGAGTGGTTGGCGTTAGGAAGGGTATCCAGCTGTAGAAACTCTGCCAGATCAGATTGGAGCCTGATGTAGCCATCTGGTTCGCCAGTCCTCAGTCAAATCGTCCAACCCATGCTAGCATGGAAAGCGGATGTTAAACGATGATGATGATATTTACATTTTTAGTGTTTTCTTGTTATCTGAGTTATTAAAAAATGGTTCAAATTTAGATTTCTTGGCCTTTTTAGAAAGAATTTTTTAGGGTTTGCCAAGCAAGGGAGAAGAAAAAAAATTTTTGAGCAGGGGGGGGGGGGGTAAAGAGGCATGGCTTTTGTACTGTCAGACTTGTTTAGCACTTAGTGGTCTTTTATGGGAGACAGGTCAAGATTCCTAAGCAACATAATGGGAGCAACTACTTTTAGTGTGAAGTTATGAGTTGGCATCCCAGTGGGTGTGTGTTCAAAAATTCAACAGGGTATTGAACAACATGATCTTAATCGACTGTTGACAATTGATTGAAAAGTCATTTCTGATGTATCTGTTAACTTTAGAAGACATTCATGATTGAGTTTATCAACCATTTCATTAGCTGGAGCTATTGACAAATAAATTAGGAAATACTTTATCCATAAGATCCCTAAGAGAAAGTATCATTTGATCGTATGTAATTTTCCATAGCTGAAGTCTGGAGCTGAATGTTAATATCCCATTACCAGTCTTAAGAAGCTCGTATGATTACCTTGATGTTGCTTGCATGGTGAAGTGTTTTCACATGTCTCCAAAGATACAAATTTTTGAAGCATTAGCATTTGATCGTCTAGGGATAATTGGCAACATTTGATGAAAATTTCCGGCAAGAACTGTTGTTTTTTTGTATTGAAAGGTATGGTCAATTACCTCTGGAGCTCCATCATATGACAGTCACTCATCTCAAACAATGAGGCAAGTTTGTTGGAGAACTGTTGCTAGTGCAAAGTTTTTTGGAAATGTTGCACATTTGAGATTCTTTCATTGCAAGGTTTAGATGGAGCTTGTATTGCGGCCACCCTCCTCAATGAGGGGGGTGGCTACAATACAAGAGATGCAACACTGGAGGAAGCTTAGATATTATTTCCTCCCATTTAGGATTGCTGGTGAAAGTGGCAAAAAGACCAGGTTTTCCATATGTCCTGACATATAAGCATCTTGTGTTCGTTTGTGCATATATCGAGGACCACCTGTGAATGATTACGGGAGGATTATAAGTTGCCTCATGTTTTGAATATCACCATCTTTCCTTAGAGCATCTTTGAGATGAACATAATTGTTACGGAATAGATCATGATACATGTGTAATTGATTTGATCGTTTGTAATTGACTCTCCAGCTACATGTTCAATCTGTGGAATATTGAAATGATACCCATTTTGTCCATTCAAGAAAAGAGGATACTGAAGAGCATCATAAGAGGGATGAGTTTCTGTAACACATTTATGTTCGTTATCTTGAGCATGAATCACATACCTATGGATGGCTACATCATTAGATGTGGGCTCATTAATATGGTGTAAAATGTCCTTTACTATTGACACAACAAATGCAGAAACACACACACACACTCATAGAATTGATAATATTGAAGACAGCAAAATGTACACACAAGTTCAGGCGATGTGTAGATGTCTGAGGCCTAATGTATAAAAATTATCACAGTTGCACACACATACTGTCTGACATGCACATACTAAGACAGACACAGAGAGACATACATTCATGCACACCTCAGGCATATCTCTGTTCTTCTAGGTCTCTCCCTCTTTAGATGTGTAGGTGTCAGTCATCACAAAAATGTATGTATATTCACATACATACTGAAAATGTTTATTTGGCAGCCAAAAGATTACTGAATCTTTTGATACCTCATTTGTCAAAAATCAGCAACTAAGTTTTCAAATGTGTACGGAACATACACACACACAAACTCTGCTTTAAGATATACATACATATCCTTTCTTTTATTTTTTTACTTGTTTCAGTCATTTGACTGTGGCCATGCTACAGCACCACCTTTAGTTGAACAAATTGACTCCAGGACTTATTCTTTTTAAGCCCAGTACTTATTCTAATGGTCTCTTTTGCCCAACCGCTAAGTTATGGGGATGTAAACACACCAACATCGGTTGTCAAGCAATGGTGGTGAGACAAACACAGACATATATATATATATGTACAATGGGCTTTTTTCAGTTTCTGTCTACCAAATCCACTCACAAGGCTTTGATAGGCCTGAGGCTATAGCAGAGGGCACTTGCCCCAAGATGCCATGCAGTGGGACTGAGCATAGAACCATGTGGTTGGGAAGCAAGCGTCTTACCACACAGCCACTCTTGCCCCTATGTATGTATGTATATATATATATATATATATATATATACATATACATATATATACATATATGCATATATATATATATACATCATCATCGTTTAACATCTGCCTTCCATGCTAGCATGGGTAATACATACATGACTGGCCCCGTGCTGGTAGCATGTAAAAGCATCCACTACACTCTTGGAGTGGTTGGTGTTAGGAAGGGCAACAAGTTGTAGAAACCTTGCCAAATCAGATTGGAGCCTGGTGCAGCCTCCCAGTTTGTCAGTTCTCAGTCAAACCATCCAATCCATACCAGCATGGAAAGCGGACGTTAAACGATGATGATGATACATATATATAGATATATATATACAAGCATACCTTACCCCCTCATTAATTGGTTCCAGGAGACAAGTTGAATTAGCTTGTCTCTAGGCTAGGCTGAATTTACTTGTCTCTAGGTTAAACCGATAATAACCATTTCCAGTTCTGTACTTTATTTATGAATGCATTTTCAATAATATATCATTAATAAAAACCTATTTTAAGCTTACAAACAAATAATTTCTTTGTTTTAATACAGTACAGTAAAAAAACAAGTAATCTAAATTTATAAATACATTTTGGCAGTGTCTACCGTACATCATGGGTGCTTTATTTATGAATGTGGTTTGCAATAAGACATGGTAAAATAAAAGCCTTTTTTAAGCGTAAAAAACAAATTCAGCAATTGTTATTATTTTGGAATAGTAAAAAAAACTAAATTATTTTTAAATAACCAATATGTACATACAATTTTGTGGTTTACATTGCGGATGTAGATGGCTGTGGTTTGTCAGCATCAACAGCTGATTCTGGATGTTCTTGCTGTTTGATGCGCTTAAAAAAACGATTGAGAGTTCCTTAACCTGTCTTCTTTTCCTCAAGGATTATATTATAAGGCGCAAAAACTTCGTGACAAGCCCCCATAATTTTGGAAAAGCGTTGAGCATTTGGATCCGTATCCTCGAACATAGAAAGATAATTTTTGATATATGCAAATGCTTGCTGCATTTTCTTATATCTTTATTTTGCTGCTCATGAAGCTCTATCAAATCCTCATTAGTCAGAGGCTACTTGTCTTTCAAATAAATGTGTGAAATCTTTCTCCTCCAAATCCATTTCCAGTTCTTTGCTCATGGCCACCAACGTTTTGTTGATTGCAATATTATCAAACTCCTTAGAATCATTCAGGAATTGCGGGCATAACTTCTTCCATACACCATTCATAGCCATGCTCTGTACATCATTCCATATCTCTTCCAAAAGTCACGAAATAACACTTGAAGATATCAATTATTCCCTGATCCATTGGCTACAGAAGAGACATGGTGTTCAGAGGGAGGTATACGATGGTAACGTTAGGGTCAAAATCTATGGTGTTGTGCAGGTAGCCAGGAGCATTATCTAAGATAAGTAAAACCTTAAAAGGAATCCCCCTCTCCTTACAGTACTTCTCTGCTACTGGGATAAAATGACTGAAGAACCAATCTTGAAAAATAACAACAGTAACCCATGCTTTTGAATTAGCCATCCATATAACAGGAAGAGATGCCTTGGGTATGTTCTTCAGGGCACAGGCATTGTGTGCATGATATACAAGCAATGGCTTTAACTTAAAATCTCTTGCACAATTATCTCCCAACATAACAGTCACACATTCTTTTGAGACCTTGTAACCTGGAACTGTTTTCTCCTCCTTGGAAATGAATGAATGGTCTGGCAATTTTTTTCCAATACAATCCAGTTTCAACTACATTAAAAATCTGTTTGGGAAGAAACCTGTTTTCTTCAATGATTTTCTTTAATGCATTAGGAAATTCCACTACTGCTTGTTCGTCAGCTGATACACTTTCACCTTGCTTCTTAATGGAGTGATAACTTCTTCGCTCCTTAAATCTCACGAACTCTCTTTGACTTCTTATTTAGATATTTTTTTCTTCAGGTCCTCAAACAAAAACAATGCTTTCTCTTGAATGATTTCTTGACTAATAGTAGCATGCTGACAATTCAACCTAACAATCCAAAGAGAAAGAAGACTTTCCATTTCTTCAAAGATTTTGCCTCTTTTCTTATTGATGACAGTGTTCTTCATCCCTGGGGCTTCAGATTTGATATGTGCTAAAATCTTGTCCTTATTATGTACTATCATTGATACAGTTGTCCAACTCATCCCAAAAGATCGAGCAATTGCTACCACTTTTTCACAGCATTTTATCACGACCAGTTTATCTTTAGTTTTTTTTACTATTCCAAAATAATAATAATTGCTGAATTTGTTTTTTACGCTTAAAAAAGGCTTCTATTTTACCATGTCTTATTGCAAACTGCATTCATAAATAAAGCATCCATGATGTACGGTAAACACTGCCAAAATGTATTCATAAACTGAGATTATGAATGCTTAGCACTTTCACTATGAATTTTCTTAGGAGCCATCGGGGCAAAAAATAAAGTCACAAATGAATGCGAAAGTAGCTGATAAACAGATGCAAACAAATCTGAATTCAAAACAATCGCAGGAATCATGAGTGGCAATGACATCTAATGGTAGATATTGGAACTACGGTGCAATATAAGTTCTGAAAGACCTATAAAGACAAGACAGCCGATTCCCTTTTTCGTTCACTAAGCTACATTACTTTACGGTGTGTATCTTAACATTTACTGTACATATTTTATACAGTAACATGATTTTATGTGCTTTTAACGGTTTTCAAGTGATTTTACAATTCCAATATTTGTGGCGGAGAGACGTAATGTCGAGTAAAATGACTTGACTTGATTTTTATTTTTCCAGATATTATTTTTGAAAACTGACATACAATCGAGAACGACTTAAGCTGAAATATGCCTGTATATATAAACAAGATTCAGGACAACATTACTCAAAGTTTTTTTTGTGCAGATATACATCTTAAATGTAAACACATGTCAGCATCTGCAAAACTGAGTAATATGGAGCTGAGCAAGCATATTATTAAATGCAACTCGAACTACTATCTTTTATTTGTTTACTTACTTGTGCATGCTTGGAGTTATGTAAAATATTTGTAAAAATGAACTCAATAACTTGTAAAAGAAATTCTACAAATATGTTTTAATGTCTTCCAATAACAAGGCATTTAAAGTACAATACAAATTGCTTAAAATATAAAAGACCTTTCGTTAGCTGAATTAATTAGTCATCCAATATGTCACAACTTAGACTGTTTTGTTGATAATGACAGTCTTTAATATGTACTCATATTGTTTAGTTGTACGTAAACTTGGTGGCAATTATATTTGAATAGATTAAACAGAAGAAAATAAAAAGCTTTGAAAATACGTGTAGTTGAAGCGATCTCAAAGATAAATGCTGGCTGTCAGAATATCAGCCAGCAGATATACAATCACATTATTTTGATACCAATTATTAAAAAATCTGTCAACATTAAACTTTTATATAACATTTGAGAACATTCTTTTTACGTAGATTAACTTTTAATATAAAAAATATGAAAACGAAAAGCCTTGATTTAAAAAAATGGCTTTCAATTAAACAAGCATCCTTATATCCAGCATATAGTAAAAGTTCATTAAACTAATATGCAGTATAGTCCATAGAATTATTCTACCATAATCTTTATTATATAGTGAGTGTATAGTATATAGTAATCCTTATACTATATGAACAGTATTATACAGTTTTTATGATGCAATCCACATAACATAATTTGCAAACAATTAATGCTATACCCTTTATATATAGCTATATATAGCTGTGAAGCATTCATTTTACTTCCTTCAAAGACTACAGCTAATTTTCTCATCGTAACACTCATATGGTATGCCAACATCATGATACTATCCATGTCTAAAGTATTCTTTCTCAATACACTATATCACTTGTATGATATACAATCAGTATAATGGCATATTAAAATCAAAATAATCTGATAATCATGCATTACAAGGGATAAATTTATACAACATATGACATGACTCACACAAATATTGTTGGGTAATAACTTTTCAGAAATACTTTCCTGCCATTGTTAGATACTCAGGCAAAAAGCTGTTTTGAGATAAGTAGGGTCTTGCTGTGAAAATTAAAGGCAAGGCTTTTTTTAAAATTTTTCAATAAAAAAAAATTTAAGCTAGAAATTCTCAATTAAGAATTGGATATTACAATATATAGTTAACTTTACCAGGTAAAAATAAAATATCTGATTAAGTTAGTTAAGAATAAAGCTCCAAAAAAAAAAAAAAAAATCTAATCCCACAAGAGATAGATTAAAATCAGTAGAGCCGAAAAGGATACTGATAAATTAAATGGCAGTGGAAGACTAGACTGACCAACAACTTTAGTTGACATTGTAGTTCATAATCATGTGCATCTTTTTCATTTATATTACAGGTACACAACACTATGCATTATCAAATACTTCAAAAGATTACAATGTAAGTCAGTGTGTGTGTGTGCACGCATGCATAATATTCTCAGTATATGTGTATTGTGTACCTAGAAATAATTTTAAACTATTTGGAATTGATACCAAGTTTTTCAAGAACCCTTAGGCCTTTTTCCATGTATTCTTCTTTAGTCATCCAAAAAGAATCTTTATCTTTCATAATATCTGCTAGGACAGCACCACCTAAAAATACCATATGCTTTCTGCGAGGTGGGTCTTCTATTCGAATTTTAAATTTCTGAAAATTAAAATACATTAGAATATTTTTCAATAAGGATTCAAATGAAACAGATAAAATCAAAACAGATATTTTCAAAATAAATATTAAATCCTATTACAAATTTTGAAGATTGAAAAGGAAGTTTAAAAGCAATCATTTATGTTAGTTCCCATCTGCATGTTAATTAAAGATTTTTTTCATTTTAATTAAATATAAATGCTATCAGTCAATGTTGCTTCTACTAAATCATCAGAATAAATGCTTTAAAGCAGGATATATTTACTAATGGCTACTTTTAACTATGCATTAAACCAATTTGATTTTAGAGGAAAATAAAACAAATAGAAATGAATACTACATTACTTGTATTTTTATTTTGTTGTCTACAAATAAAATGTAAGATAGTCAAGCCTAATAGGATTTTATCTCAGAAGAAGGACATTAACATTTTTAGTTTTGTATTCATCTATCTTGACCATCATTACGACTTTAAGGTGTTAATGCAAATATGATTCAGAGTAAATCAGTAAGGTGACAGGGCATGAATCATGACATTTGAGTTAAACTAGCACCTTAATTTTTAAAATCTTAGTTTGGATGGTTTAGAAAATGCATTTAGTTGCAGATTTTAGAATGTGGTCTCTAAATGACTAAGAAGGTTAAGTCAAATTAGATCAAAACTCATCTCTTCCAATTTAATTACAAGAATCAATCATAGTCCAGGATACCTTTGTAAATTCAGATATTTTGGTTTTATTGCCATATGTCTTTAACACAAACCATTCATTCATGGAATGAGAATAGAATCCATTGTTAGGCAAGAGTCCATTGAGAATAGAATCCATTGTTAGGTACAACACAATGCTATAAGGATTTTGGACATGGTCAGTAATCTCAAACCATAATTCCACAACCATTTTGCTTCTTTTAATCAAACAAAATAGTTTCAAAACGATAAAATTAGGCTCAATAACACTTGCCAAATTGCAAATTCAACAAAATATTAAAAAATAACTATTATATATAGTTAAAATCAATACACCTATGTAGATATATATGTAAAGAGAAAAATCAATTAGCAAAAGAGAAAATTAAAAGATAAAAATTAAAGTATGAAAGAACAATGGTAGTTAATAGAAAGAGATTACATTTTTAATACTTTTTAAGATTGTTACATTTTTTGAACAAGGTTACAGTCAACTAAATTTAATAATGCAGGACATATTTTCATTTTAATGTACATCAAACATATGCATTAAAAGAATATTGTTTGGCATATTTATAGATAGAAGTGTGTAGCAAAGTCATAAGTCTAGTTATTGTAGGGTGGTATTTTAACATTAAACCAGATCAACAAAAAAAACTTACTGAAAGTTTTGATGAATTTCCTTTAAGCACTCGTTCAAGATAAAGTTGTTTGAGTTCTCTTTCTAAACGACTAGGAAGGCCAGGATACATAGTTGAGCCACCAGACAGCACAATATGTTTATAGAATTCAGTGCGTGTATCAATGTCTGCTGCCTGTATAGTATTGAAGAGTAATTCAGCAACACCAACACCTTCAATGTTGATTAGATGGGGCTGGAACAATGCTTCAGGAGCTTCAAATCTTTCACCACCAACTTTTATAACTCGACCATCAGGAAGCTATATAATAAAACCATTTTATAATACATTAGGTTTTTATTCTTATTTATATCACACTGTGTAAGTAAAAAAAAAAAAAGATGAAGACAATCACCATATCATCAAAAAAGTGTTATACAGCTCCATCAGTTACAAAGTTATAACCATTGTTGTAATTGTTCAACCATTACTTTCATTTTCATAGAAAAGAATTTGGATACAAACTTTCAGTATTAATCTAACATTAAAATAAGTTATTACATTAAAATTTAATAACTTAATGGAGTCTAGGCACTGAATTTGGTAATATCCAAGTCAAAAATCGAAATGATTAAGTGAACAATGAATATAAGGACCAAGTGACAAATATTTTGAAATGTTGCATTATAATCAAATTAATTAGAGATAAACAGGATTAAAAAAGATTAATGATTAATCTAATCATCATGTTTCACTTTCGTATTTCCAAGGAGACAATGGTTAGATGAATCTGCAACACAGCATAGTTTGTGCTGGCTCTTTTGAAGTATTTTGAGTTGCTTCCATGTTGAAAATAAATTGTTCAAGATATGTGTGTGTGTGTGTGTGCATGCATATATATATATATATATATATTAGATGATAAGAAAATGGAGGAAAAACAACAAATAGAAGTGTGTCATTATTTAATTAATTAAGCAAGGTGAGGGTAAGAGTGAGTTTACAGCCGTTTCTATGTATCAAAGTTGAGGTAAATAGGTGTTTACCTCATTGCAAATGGTAGACATCATCAGAACGAAGAAGGCGGAGATAGACAAAGAGGAGAATAGAGCGAAAGATAAAGGGAGAAATCAGAAAAGAAAAATTTCAATGATTCGAAAGTCTTACATCTTAGTTGTGTTCATTAAATTCATTATGAGGTAGTTGAAGAATAGAGGATGGTTGAATTCAAAGTCTTGTAGATAATTATTATAGCTAGTTGACCGGTGGTGTAATCTGAGGTAGTTATCCCTAATTATGGATATCCAGTGTGGTTAATAGGAGCTAAGTGTCACTAACTTATAGGTTGTGGGTAGTTCGTATATTTGGAGGAAGCCGAAAATGAGGGTAAAGTTTATATCTAGCATAAGTGTGATTAAGCGTGTAAATACAAAGTTACAGAATATTTATGCCTGAGGAGTGCAATGGAAAGGTAAAGAAAAAGATAAAGGAGGAAATTAATGTGTAAAAGAGTTGGTAGTTCTCGACAGGAAAGAATTATAGGGATAAGGTAGGCTAGCGTAGAAAGTAGCTTAGGTATATTAGTTATTTATTGATAATGTGGGTTGGGGTAGGCTAGTATAAGATATGTATATGTTTATTTATTTATATTGTTGGTTGGATATGTGTAAGCTAGTTAGGTTAGGGAAGGTAATAGGCTGATAATTAGGTCTGCAAATAACATTTAAGCTAGGAGATAGTGGTATTTATAGGAATGAGTGGGTTTAACAAAACTTAGAGAATACAAATCTGCCTTTATGCAGACAAAAATTTTATTTTCATATTTCTTATTGAGTAGAGATGATTTGGCCATTAATATCAGTAGTTTTTCTGTTACAGAGGCTGACAGTGTTTTACTGTTAATGGTACAAGACGAATTTTTTTCTAGGATATGCCATTCTAAACTATAGTTGATTTTTTTTTTGTCTTTTAGTTCCCAAATGTAGCTACTAAGTCTTGTAGAGTTTGCTTTACTTCTATTTCTAAATGTAGATTGGTGGGAATTGTATCTAAGTATCATTTCATTTTTCATAGCTCTTATATACGATTTCGTATGGTTAGTTGTGAGTACATCACATCGGTATATTACGTTTTTTTGTTTTATACCTATTGGAGAATTGACACTTAGTTCTGTCTCTGCAGCCACATAAATTATTTGGTTTATCTGTGCTTATGTTATGTTATGTTGAGGGGGGGTAATTATTTATCAGGTCCGTGTTGTTTGCGGGTTGGCTATTAGGGACTAGATTAATTCCATTTGCTTGTTGGCTGTTATGTTTTATGCTAGTATTTTTTCTAGCTTTGTAGAAAGCGTCTAGCTATGATGGTAGCTAGGTTACTAGTAAGGCTATGGCCTACTCTAATTTTATTCTTAAAGATTCCTGAGTATTTGTTATTTAAGTTCAAGTGCTTATCTCTAAGTCTCATTATGGAGTGAACTATATTAGATTTAAGCTGCATTGCGAAAAGCATGGGTCACCAAACTATGGCCCACAGGCCGGCGTGATGTCATTTTGTCTGGCCTGCCATCGTATGCTGAAAAAAGTAAACATGCTTTTATACTGCTTCTTACACTTCTTGGAGTATGCATGTCATATGTATACTGAGTCATGCGTTATGTATTTCACACACCATAATAATTACTAGAGTACATCATGTGTACCTCAAGCTAGTCAGTTACTAGGGATTACAATTAAAACAAGAATATCTGATGCCGAGGCCTAAGACTGCTTTTGTTTTTTCTTCATCCATCGCTATGGCTACTAAGAAGAGAAAGGTTGATGATGAATGTCACATTTTCAATAAAGAAAAGTACTTCTTTGGAGAAACAAACGACCAGAAAGCTAGTTGCCTGATATGCAACAAAAGTGTTGCTGTTATGAAAGAGTACAATATTCGTCGTCATTACGAAGCAAAACATCTCTCAACACATTCTAAATATTCTGGAAAGTTGCGGTCTGAGAAATTTGAATCTATGAAACACAGTTTGGAATCTCAAATGAATTTCTTTATGAAAAAGTTTTTGAAAATGAATCTATCACTTGTGTAAGTTACAAAATAGTGAATAAGTTGGCAGAGCGAGGAAAACCATTTACTGACGGAAACCTTATAAAAGAGTGCATGATGGAAGCAACAAATGAATTGTGTCCTGAAAAAGCTAACATGTTTGGCTGTATCAGCCTTTCAGTAAGTTCAGTTGTGTGGAGAATGGCAGAAATTGGAGAGAATACAGTTACAGATACATGAGAAAGCAAAGAAATTTTTGTGGTATTCTCTAGCAATGGATGAGTCTACTGATCTCACTAGTACGTCACAACTTCTTGTGTTCATTTGTGGTGTTAATTGCAACTTTGAGATTATAGAAGAAATGGCATCCGTTTACAGTATACATGGAACAACAACTGCAGAAGATATTTTCATAGAAGTATAGAAAACTTTGCAAAACTATAACCTTCAGTGGAATCAGCTTCAGTGTGTTACAGTCGATGGAGGAAAAAACATGGCAGGAGTGAGGAAGGGTTTGGTAGGGCAGATCGAGACCAAGTTGGAGGAGCTTCAACTTCTGAAAGCTCTGTTTATACACTGCATTATACATCAGCAAGCACCCTATGGAAAACACTTAGATATTTCTTGCGTATTAAAATAGGTTACAACTGTGGTGAACTTTATTCGGAATCATGGGCTTAATCACTGACAGTTCCAGACTTTCCTTGAAGAAATGGATTCTAATTTCTGTGACTTGCCTTACTACACTGAAGTGAGATGGCTCAGTTGCGGTAAAGTCCTGTTTCGTTTTTATAAGCTCCAAAGAGAAACAGATCTTTTTCTCACAGAAAAGAATAGAGCTGATCCACAGCTGTCAGATCCTTCATGGTTATCAAAGTTGTCATTTCTAGTTGACGTTACTTCTCATATGAATGAATTGAATTTAAAACTGCAAGGAAAGAATAACCTTGTCTGTGATCTCTACAGAATTATTACAGTTTTTCGGAGAAAACTATAATTTTCAGTGTTTTCAAGAGTTTTGTACAGAAAATGTGGCACATGTTAACCTCGAGTTTCAGAAAAAAATTATTTGGGACTTAAATAAGCATTTTTCTCAAAGATTTTCAGATCTTGACAGAATTGAGAATGAAATTCTTTTGTTTGAAAATCCCTTTGGCTATAATCTTGATAACATGCCAACTGAACTACAACTGGAAGTTATTGACTTGCAAGCTAATACCTTGTTGAAAGAGAAGCACAGAGAAGGAAAACTCACTGAATTTTATCGCTGCTTGCCTGCTGATGAGTTTTCAAAATTGAAAAAATTTGCCACAGGTACACAGAAACAGCTGTAAACTCACTCTTACCCTCACCTTGCTTAATTAATTAAATAATGGCTTTTTAGCACAACAGACACACTTCTATTTGTTGTTTTTCCTCCATTTTCTTATCATCTATATATACATTAAACTACGGTTTACCTCTTAAATTACCTGCTGCCATATAACTTATACCAAGGACCATACTTACTGAGGTAATTACCAGGAGTGCATTCGGATACTTCTATCTCTTAGAGGGCTTAACACCTCTAACTTATACCTTACATAACACACATATATATATAAACACACTAGTGGCAATACTCACTGTATAAGACTCTACCAAGACGGTTGTTTCAAGAGCAAGTTGTTGTTCTTGGACCACATCATATGCTACATAACAAAGTTTTTCTTTCATAATACGAACAGTTTCAAAATCAGCTGAGTGATTGAAAGCATAACCTCTTAAAAGCAGCAGCTGGAGGAGAGAAAAAAGGTTAAACTAGTTGAGAAAGGAATGGAACATATGAAGTAGTAAGCTTTGCACAGGAACACAATAAAAGAAAGAGAGAGAGAGAGAGAAGTGGGGGAGCAAGAAATCCAACGATAATATTACAGCCACTGTTCCTCTTAAAGATGTAATTCTTAAGATCCTGAAAAGGATGTTGATAAAAATCTCAAGTATTTCAAACAAATTAGACTTTAATTACTTAGTAAATGATTGAGGATAATGGTAGTGTGAACATACCTTAATAAGATATTTAGTAATGTCTCTACCAGCAATATCAAGACGCCGTGTTAAGTGAGGTAAAGAGAACCCTTCATAAACTGGGCAAATATGAGTTACACCATCACCAGAATCCACAACTACTCCTGTCTGTAACCCTACAATGATTAACAAACAAGATATTTATAAATAGCTGATTCTGACAAATTACATTAAACATTTTATTTTTCTGAGAGGTAGGCACATCATACCACCTTTTTAATGCCACCACCTGGCAAACATTTGTTTGTTGGAAGCATCTGGATTTGTCTTCAAGCAGGTATTTTCTGTGATGCACCATTACTCTTCACATTTCCCCATATTAATCTCTTTGGTTAATTCTCTCTTCCCTTTTTTAACATTCGCATAATTCATTTCAGCCTAGACCCTACACATCTCACATCTTAATGCTGTCCAACATACAAATTTCCCAAATCCATCTCTGTTGTCCACACTTCTCCCTTTATTCAAAACTGCACTCTGAAAAGTGGTGTCTGTGCATATGTAGTTTCTGCTTTTTATCTGGCTGTCAATAGGTCATTGGATATATAAACAAAAGAGTGAAAGACTGAACTGAACCCTGGGGAATATAGAGTTGATAATGTAGGATAGAAAGAGCTTTGTCAACACAGGCTGCAACAGTGCAATAGGAAGTTATCAATCTCTTAAAATGAAAAATGGATGTAACTTGTAGGTGAGCAATTTTAACCAGTGATTCACATGGTTCAAATCAACAAGGCTACAAATAATGTCCCTTCCATTACACTCAAACACTGCATTGCAAAGCTAGACCTTTGGTCTCTTTTTTAACACAGGAACATACTCTAATTTTAGGAAGTAGGGTGGATGCCCTGCAGAAAAGCACTGCCTCTGACTCTGCATTCTCCTGAACTATCAATCTCTGTCATCATAATGGCAACTTCTATATTCAATGACCCAACAACACTTACTCAGGCTCAGAGAATCTCATCCTTCACTCTTCCATAACCATCTTCACCCAAGCACCATCCACATGCAACCTAAATACCTCACACCAAACCTGTACTGACTCCATATATATAGAACCCAAAACTATTCCCTAACAGGGTCATGCAAATCTTGTCTCCACCCCTACAAAAAAACGGAACAGAAAAAAAGGCACTGCATGTACCATGAAAACAATTCAGTTCAGTTCATACCACTTAGTGTCTGGCAACCACAGCTCTTTGATCATTCCAAATGCTAGGCCTCGCAATCAGTTTTTCTTTAACATAGCCAGAACTGCACTTCACAAACTGGAATCAAAAAATATTTCACTTCCAACAATTACTGGGTGGCCCCCAAAAAAACAGAATCCATAAAAATTTTATTAACCCTTTCGTTACCATATTTCTAACCAAATTACACCCCTTATGTGTTTCAATTAATTTCTAACATAATCATAAATTTAGGCTGGTTTCATTAAACAACTCTAACTTTTTTATTTATCAACATATTAATGTGATTTTTGGAAGATAATTTAACGAAAGGTTCTCAACCAATTCTATACCAAAATTTTTGTCACAAAGTGACTTTAATTACAGGTAAATACAGGTAAATTCAACAAAATATAAAATTATTAAAATTTTTGTTCAAACATCGCTATAGAAAATGGGTTATTAGCTAATATTCAATTGGGTATACAACAAAATATTATTATAGAAGAGTTGTGCACATTACTGGATTTATTACTGTCTCTTTTGCCAGTATAAAATTAAAATCCAGAGCAGCACCCAGTATTTGATTCAAAAATTTTTTCCAAACTTTGATCCCCCATTTTGTGCGCTTTCCTGGCATATACTGTCGAAAACGCACTCGGCCTTTATAGCCCACCATATCCTCATCTATAAACTGTTTTATATGTGCTTTGAACACAGTCTTATTTTAAATGTGGGATCAAAGTCTGGTTTTCCACGTACTGGTGTACTGCTCGTGTCTCTTACATGTAGATATTGAGTCAATTTTAAAAACCGTATCCTCATCATTATACTTGAGACATATTCGTCTCCAAAGGGTTCATCACTACTCCAGTAATTTGTTATTCTAGGTAACTTTCTAATATTTATGGCAAAATATGCTTTAATTTCATTCAAGTTTATGGGAAACCACAAACTATCCTTTTTTACACTTTGTTTACATTTAGCGTAACGGTTTGTTTCCGCCGTAATCAATTCAAATAGGCACATCGGAAAAAGCAAAAAGAAATAGTCTAAAGCTTTACTCTCCTGGGTAAGACTGTGACTTGGTCCAGTTTCTTCAGAAAAATCACTGAAAGAAGGAGTTTTTAAATTTTCACTCCATTCAGGTACTAATTCGTTCTCTTTATTGCTATCATCGGAGCTCTCGGATTCACTGCTTTCATTTTCGGAAAATGAAACCTCAGATTCATTATCAAATACCACGTGCTTTTTTTTTCGGTTACAGAGTTGGATTTATCAAGGTCTTCAACGGAAAATCTCCCAAAATTCACAAAATTAAAAAAACACGATCGTCGTACAAAACTATAGCTGAACTGTTTACACAAATAATCACATGTTTTCACAAATGTACTAACGAGATTTGCTTGGATATTCTCATTTAAATATGAATAGGTGATTATGGGCGGTTTTGGGCAGCTTGGTCACATGAACCAAAATTTTTTTCGGGCGGCTTTGGGCGGTTTGGTAACGAAAGGGTTAAATCCTACAAAGGTCAAGCAAATTTCAAGAAATTTGCTGGACTTAGACTTCGGTCTGTGTATGATCATTCCTTTTGCATAAAAGTCATGTTCTTTTCAAAATATGCCCCAAATGGCATACATCATGCAAAATTGTCAATTACTTGAACACATTCCTTTTTTTGGGGATTTCCTTGGTTTCTGCTGTGATTGCTTGAGGGTTGTTCTGGTAAACATTATCCTTGAGATATCCCAACAGATAAAAATCTGGTGAGGTTCAAGTCCAGTGAATGCGGTGCCCATTCAACGTCACACTTCCCACTGATCAGTCTCTCCTAAAATCACTCTCTTAGCCAGGCTAGGGAGTCATTTGATGTGTAGGGGTGGCCCCGTCTTGCTGGAACCACTATTCATTTTGATTTATCCCACTGCGTCATTTTATTCAAAGATTTGTGGGTTGTCTTTTTTTGGGGGGTCACTCTGTACTACCTCTCCACAAAGCTCAGATGAGACTATGGAATACTGCAGTCATATCATCTAGGATGGTGTTGCTTTTGCATGCACAATGATCCTAGGTCACATGCATAGAAAGGCCACCTGACTAATTGACATAAAGCCCATCTTTGGTCCATAGACATTCTGTGTGTCTGCCTTTTACACTGCAACTATAGTGCTCTTCAGAAGCCGGCAGTTATTGAATCACCACTACCAAAGGATTTTTAATTTATTTGCCTTTCCTCTGCTCATCACCCATATTGTGCCCAACTACCCAGACCTTGCACTAACTACCCATTCCTTTTCCCTCAGAACATTAGTCTTTGCAAATCCCCTCTCTGCCCTTATCTTTCCTGTGGTCATCAACTTGCAATAGCTTAAGTGGAATATTAATGGTTTCAATGTAAGGCCAGCAAGGGCCATAGGCACAGTCCCTTCACTTAGACTAGCAAGATAATATATAAATTGCAGAAATGAAATCAAATTATGCTTAGCAAGTTATTCCTAGGATCAAATCTTTGCAATAGGTAAAAGTAAAGATAAATTTAAAATCCCTGAATTTGAAACTAAATGTGAACTTGACCTATAAATAAAAAAATAAAGTTGCAAATTGTTAGATTTGTTTGGTAAAAGATTTACTGGATATAACAAAAGTGGTAGGATAAATTTGATGCTTCAAATATTAAATCAAAAGCTAATAAATAAAATAACATTTGAAATAAAGACTTGTCAAAAAATAAAACCAAATGCCTTCACATTAGAAACAGCTTACATATACTCTATTTGGTTTTCATTTTATTACTTTCATTTCAATAAAATTAAGGCAAATATATTATATAAAATCTCTAAACTTACTAGTTTATGAAGGAAAAATTTCATTTAATTTGATTTAGACATGAAAAGATGAAAATGTGATAAAAAGTCAACAGGTCAGTCTCAAATAATATAGGAGTGGAAAAAAACAAGGATAGAAATAGTTTACCTTGTGCATATAATGTTAGAACAGCTTGAATTGCAATGTATACACTATGGAAATTATATTTTTCAAACATAACCTGTATATTAAAAAGAAGCAAAATAACATCAGAATTGGAAACTTATAAAACAAATCATGCAGTATGTTCAAAGAGAAACAAATCATACCGTATATCAGAGAAAAATAAACAATGCAACAATAAACTTATCTTTTATTTCTCTTTGAAAGCTATTTATCATTGATAATATAAACAGAATAATTAATTACAACTAAAGTACTGAAAAGCAGCTATATATAAAAACAATTACACTGTATAATATTATGTATAAATATAAAATGGGCATAATATTAGCTGGCCTCAATCCAGTTTTGCTCTTAATGCCCTTATTGTAAATTCCTAAATGTATAAAGATAGTTTCAGCCTTTTTGCTTTCTCTTTGGACATAACTGCATGATCTATAAATTATCATAATATATTAGCAAAACTGAACAGATATTCTTACCTCCACCATTTTCTCTCTGTTTTTTATTGGATTCATGGGAGGTTCTGTGAGTAGAATTTTGCTATTGCTAGTATCAATATTCATTTTGTCTCGACCAAATGTGTAATCATACACATGCAGCATATCTTCCCAGTTACGAACAATACCATTTTCCATTGGATATTTCACTTCAAGCATTGAACGAAGGGCACTGGCCTCTTCTCCCACCATTAAGTCCTGTCAAATGGAATAAGAATTTAAACTAAAACTAAAGTGGATTTGTACAAAAATTAGATCAATGTTCTACCTGTTATTTAACAAGTATAAAGATTTTACAAAGACATTTTAAAGAAATAAAAACCAAATATTACTTTAGGAAAAGTCAAAGGAAAATAAATTTGATAGCAAATCAACTTTAAGGAAAAGAAAATACATGGTTACAACAAATTTTTGTGAGAGCCAAAAGAAAATGTCCAAAACAGGTGCGGATTAGTACTTCAATGGAGGCATATCATTTTTTTGCTTAAAGTACATTTACAATATAGAGCACTGTTCACTTCAAAAGTCATTTGGTTAAAGAAAAAACATTTAGGTATGGCAAAGTTCCAGAAGGATTTCCTTCCGTCTTGAACTTGTTAAATTCAGGAGGAGGAGGAACTTTAGCAAAGATGTCACACAATTAGTAGCATCAGAAAGACCAGTGAATTTTGCAAGAGACAAGAAATCAGTGTGTTACTGAGAAATTGCTTACAAGCCAAATAGCTCTATTTTTGATTTAAAAAATGTAACAATATGACATTGAACACTATATAGTGCATCTTAACCTACCATTTCCTATTCCATAAAATTTTTCATGCATGAGTTTTGATGCAACATGCAGATCTTTCAGTTTTTGTATAAAATGTTACGATAGATATGTTTAGCATTTTTACATGATATGATGATTTCATATAAAAATGTAAGCATTGTTTACTCTAATGAAACTTTGAATTCTGTTTTGATTTTGCTAAGCTTTTAATATTTGGGGGTAATTGGTGAGAAAACTGATAATTTTTCAAATCTGAATCAATTGTGATCTCATTTTTACTTTCTTAGCACTTTCTAGGAAATAATATCAACAGAAAAAATAACATCAGCAAAAAAGAATACTTTAGGAATGAGTACTCCATTAGTCAAAGGGTTGGGTTTGAAATTCCACCAAAACACCTGATGAAGGTTGTAGAGTACATCAGCTGAAATGTGGTAACAACAAACAAGGTGAGGACACCTATCCATCCATTGGATGTAAGCCTGGAAATGTTCATAAAGAGCAAACAATGACAACTCTGTAGCACCAGAGAATCAATTATTAACTGAAAAGCAAAAATCTGCAGCAGACCATCGTGGCTGCCACCTCATGTTCAAACAAGTATCAAATGTGTGCTGAATAATATGAACAGGTGTACAACATGCCACTTTTCATGCATGCATTATAAGTTGGTCATCCCTGACCTAACCTTTTTAATAAGTATGATAGTTTTAACTGTTACTTATGCTACTGAAGCATTTTCTTGAGATGTGTGATAACCGTATCTTGATGATATTGAATGAGACTAGGTTGTCAAATCCATCATTGAAAGAAATTTTTGAGAATCACTGTTCACAAAGGACATACATCTGGAGGTTTACTGAGGTTTTCCCACATATATATATATGCATGTGCACATATGTGAAGTTTGAGATGGCAATCAGTCAATGTAAAGAAAAAGAGTTGTGAGATAATTAAACTTTAAGAGTGGCCCAAATTCAAGTGAGGTTTGCTGTGTTGCACCAACATGATACAAAGTTTGTGATCAAAGATAAGTAAAGTCCATATGGAGGAAGCTTACAAGGTTTTTCAGCCATAGTCTATTCAGTTTTGATGATGTTAAGAGTAATACTAAAAATGATGAGATATGAAGCAGTAAAGGTGGTTCCCATCATAATTGCTTCCATTACCCAAGAACTATTGATGGTACAGAACAATAGCTGGCAGGGTTAGCAATTTCTTAGGTGCAGGAGATAGTCACACATTTCTGCATCAAAGTGAATATCTTAAGAAAGAAAAAAGTGAAAAGATTTGTTAAATAGAAGGGAGCACCCAAGCTGGAACACTGTCTTAAATGGTTGCTTAATTATTTAAGGCTAAGGGACCAATGAAACTTATGCACCTAGTGGTAAAGAGATTTGGCCAAAGAAGAAAGACTTGCAAAGACTTGTTTGTGCAGCGTGAAACTGGTGACAAAATGAGAAGCAAACATAGTGACTTTGTCAGCAGGAATAAATGGGTAAATTCTTTGACAACATTCAAGATTCTTTTGGCAAGAGGCTACTAAGAAAGTCTGGCTATATTTGGAAAAAAACAACAGAAAAGGCAGACTGTTCAATGTGCAAAACCATCTATTTGCCTAAAGGTAACTGCAGATCTGCTCCACATAGGGTATGCTGTACTTTTATTTGCTTGCAGAGCTACTTATGAATTATTCAAAGATTTCAAATGCACCTCAATTTGCCATTTCTGTTCTAAATTTAAGTAAAATATAAATTTGGCACTCTTTCCCTTCTATGTGAAACATAGCTAACTGTTGTTATAATCACCAGATAGTTATGACAAAAACTGATAAAGACAACACTCACAATAAGATAATTAGATTATGAAAGTCTAAAAAAATTTACAAACAAAAGTAATCAGTATAACTTACCTTGACTTCAATATTTCCTACTTTATTTGTGGCACGAATAATTGGGTGCCCAACTAATGATGGAAATATATGGGAGGGGAAATTGGAACCAGCATAGCCACATTTAACAAACTGAAATGAAGAGTATTGAAGATATAATTAAATGATGTGGAAGTAGTTATTTTCATTAGAAAATAAGAAAAATTTTCTATTTTTATTTAGTTTAATACATTTCACAAGTTACATATATATTGCTCTACTAACTATTTTTCAAAATTTATGAAAAAAAAAAATGAAGAAAAATGTAAATTTTTTTAGATAAAGATTATATTTTGTTTGTTTTACCATGTAGAAAAAAATATTGCTTCTTTTTAACAAGCTTGTTTTCTAACATTCAACAATAATTAAAAATGGTTTAAACTGCCGACATGGGTAAATCAGTGGTTCCCAAAGTGGGCAGTGGAGAGATCCAGAGAGGTGTTGAAGAAAAATGGGGTGATTATGGGGGTGACCAAAAGAGAGAAATGTATGGCCAATATTTCATCATCTCTATTTTTCAATGGTACACTCAGGTTTAGAAAATAGGGTTTAAAATTATGTTGGTAGTGGGGCTAGGAATGTGGCTTAGGTGCCTAGGGGTTGGCATTCCAAAAAATACAACATACATGTGTATCTCAGCATCTGATATATCAGCATTCGCATGTGTTTCTGTTAGTGCTATGCATATTGCTTGATTACATGTAACTAAGTCTCTCAGGTATGGGGTTTTGTGGTGGTGTGATGTTACAAGGCCCCTGGCATTCAGCAAGTATGGTTGTTTAGAATATTTAATCATTTACTATGGCTACATGATCCAGTGCTATCCATGTGGGTCACTCAATAAGATAAAGTAGTTTTATGAATCTGTAAGTGCAATATATATTGCTGGTGCCACATATCCAGCCCACTCTGTAAAGTGGTTGGCATTATGAAGGTCATCCAGTCATACAAACCATGCCATAACAGACCTTGGCAGTGCTGGTGCCACAAACATCACCTAGTCCAGTCTGTAAGCAGAATGGAACTTGGTGCACTCCTCTGGCTTACCAGTTCCTGTCAAACCATTCAACTCATGCAAGCATAGAAGGTCACAAAACAATGTCTCCACTGCTCCTAAGAGCAAACAATATGCAGACGAAGTGCAGACAGCAGCTGCTGAACAGTTGTAGCTTTTGAAAAAGGTACAGAGGGTTGTAAGGCACCTGACCTGGCTTCATCAGACATTGAATCTGAGAAACATGTTCCAGCACTCAAGACCACTGAAAACAAAAGATCCATGGTGGCCACTTCTGATGCTGTTACAAATGTCAGATCAGAAGCCACTACTAACACCCTCTACATCACATTAGTATTCTTGCTGAATGCCAGGGGCCTTGTAACATCACACCACCACAAAACCCCATACCTGAGAGACTTAGTTACATGTAATCAAGCAATATGCATAGCACTAACAGAAACACATGCGAATGCTGATATATCAGATGCTGAGATACACATGTCAAAGTATGTTGTATTTTGAACTGACAGAAGAGAAAGGACTCATGGTGGAGTTGCAATGTAGATGTCATGCCTGTAGTGCTAGTTTCTGACACTGGTAGTACACATTAAACAGATGAAAATGGTAATATGTACTACATATTGCCCACCAGATGCTTGAAATCATGAAGACTCATTCAAAGAGAGCATCAAAATGATGGAAAAAGCAGTCACCAATATAGATGACAGCCTTCACATACTTCTTCTAAGGGACTTCAACCTCCCTAATGCTGAATGGCCTCAAAGCCGCCTTGTCTCAGGTATGTCACTGCAGGAACAGAAACAAGCAGAGTGAAAGATAAAATGTTTTTATAGGTTTTCAAATCACCGTTTTAAGATTTATTAAAACTTTACCAACGTACTGAAACAATAAGATAATGTCTTTCATTTTCTTCCATAGATGAATAGCCTGTCGTTATTGGGCAATTTTTACAATAGAATATCTTATATAAATTTCTGTTTATTCCACGTCAGACCATGCCTTCTCCAACAGATAGGCCTCTTGATCAGGATGAATTTGTGCAATTTTTTGCAAAAAAATTCCTTGATGATCTTTTCCCTTTTTAAATTATTTACATGTTTGTTCGACTGTTTTCCATAACTTTATTCATTAAAACTTATAAACTTTTTAAGTCTAAATTATTAATAATAATATACTGTATTCGCCGGCTTACTGGACACCCCTTTGCAGCTGAATCTCCCTCCGATTAGAATAACCATGCATCATGTCGCTTGATTGTTTTTTTTTAGATACAAGTACACTGTATTTTGTATCTTTTATTCCTGCTTTCAATCAAAGCTTGCTAATTAGTATAGCAACATATATTTCACAAATACACATTCTCTCTCCCTCTCTCGCAGTATTTGTCTCTCAACAAAAATCAACCTCTCATTGTAGTGAATGTGTGTGTGTGTGTGTGTGTGTGTGTGTGTGTGTGTGTGTGTGTGTGTGTGTGTGTGTGTGTGTGTGTGTATATATATATATATATACATACACAGTGTATCACTCCAGTATTACTTGGGCTAGCGATGACAGATCAAAGATACATACAACACGAGACTGGAAGTTAATTTTATACCAGCACTTTTTATTAAATCATTGCTACATTTGATCATACACATTGTTAATTTCAACAAGATAATTTTTGAAGTCAGTGTGCCAATATAGCCTCATTGAAATTAGGCTACTTGCCGGTCCCTTTCTCTCTCTCACTATTATAGTATAGATTACTATATCTAGTGGTAATACGAACTAAAATTTTCAAAACCATGATTATTTTTAATTCTTGCTCAATTTCCCATTGGTGGTATGTGTATATTAGATGCAATGAAGATTTTTTTGTAGGTTTTCTTTTTTGTTTTGGAAAAACTGCATCCAATAGCTATCCTCAGTATTTTGTTGAGTGCTGTTTTTTGTGGCATGTTATTAAAGTCTTAAGATGCTGCCCAAACACCCTACACCTTCTAAGGCTTCTGGCAGTGAACCTAAGCACCAGAAAAAGGTTATGATGCTCCATGAGAAAGCACAACTGCTGGGTATGAGAAGGTAAAAGTTATGCTGCAGTAGGTTGCTATTATGTTGTCAACTAAAGCACCATATGCTACATAAAGAAGAATGAGGTGGCGATCAGGACTAACATAGCAGTAAGTTTCTGTGAAAGTGCCAAAAACATAACGATAGTCAGAAATAAGCACTTCGTGAGGATGGAATCTGCCTTAGCATTATGGATCAGTGACTGCAAGAAGAAAAACATCCCCTTGAGTGGTAACATCATCTGCAAGAAAGCACGGAAATTATACCAGCAGTTCCACAGAGGAGGCAGAGCAGAAGGCACCGAAGAACCACAACCAAGACCAGTGACAGCACCAAAGCCTGAAGATTTTCATCACCTAGTCCAGTCTGAAAACAGAATGAAACTTAGTGCACTCCTCTGGCTTGCCAGTTCCTGCCAAACCAGCAAGGGATGGTTTAACCATTTCCAGAAACGATTTAAAATAAAGTGTGTTTCCTTGCATGGAGAGACAGCATCAGCTGACAAAGAAGCTGCCAAGAAGTACCTCGAGACTTTCAGGCAGATCATTGACGACAAGGGATACAAGCCAGTACAGGTTTTCAATATGGATGAGATTTGGCTTGTTCTGGAGGAAGATGCTTTTCAGAATGAACATAATGCCCCAGGATTTAAGGCACAGAAGGACAGAGTGATACTAATTATGTGAGGTAATGCTGCTGGCTTCATGATGAAACCAGGACTTATCTACAAGTCCGTGAACCTGAGTGCTTTCAAAAATAAGAATGAAAACCTGCTGCCTGTCTACTGGATGCACAACCTCAAGGCCTGGATAACCAAAAGTCTAACTTTGAATTGGTTCCACCAATGCTTCATCCCTCAAGCTAAGGGATACCTCCAAAATGTTAGCACAGAATTCAAGGTGTTGTTTGTTATGGCTAATGCTGGTGGTCACTCTTTGGATTTGAATCACGAGGGTGTCCAAACCTAGTTCCTCCCTGCCAACACCACCTCCCTCACCCAGCCTATGGGTCAAGGTGTAAAATGTGCCTTTACACTCGGAACTCTCTCCTACACCTTGTGGATGCAATGGATTTGGATGAAAATTTCAAGTTAAAGGAGTACTGGCGTAACTTCACAATCACAATGTGTCTGTCAGTCATCCATACTGCTCTTAAGGATATGAAAAAAGAAACCATCATTACATGCTGGAAGACGGTGTGGTTAGAGTGTGCCCAGGACTATGAGGGCTTCTCACCTGAAGATATTCAGCACAAGGCTGTCAACAATGCGGTGAAACTGGCAAAGGTATTTGATGCCCACTCTGAAACTCTGACAGACGAAGATTTGCTGGAATTAAAGTCTGCCAGCAAAGAGGAGGCAGAATTGCCAGATCCAAAGGAAGAAGAGGATGAGGTAGGTCCAGCAATCGAATGTCTCTCTGGCCCTTTCAGGACAGCAAAGGAATTGCAAGAGAAGGCAGAAGCATGGGATCCCTATATGGTTCGATCTCTCCAATTTAAAAATGCCATCGATGCTGCTATAAAACTCCTCACCACCATGAAAAAAAAAAAACAACCGCAACTTCTCATCACAATGTTCCTCAAGTCCATCAAGAAAGCCTTGCACGAAGATACGACATCCCCTAAAACACATGAAGAAGAGGTGTCAACTGAAGTGCTTAAAATTTTCTTTGCTGTGCAGTCATTACCTTTATTATTTTCATCATCATTGTCTTAAATCAATATCATTCATTATTGGTGAGTAACTGTACATTTTCCTTTATTTTTTATTAAATTGTTATTAAATATTTCATATATATATATATATATATAATTATTTACTTACGTTATATTTTGACATTTATAGGCATCTCTATGGACCACGTCCTGTATTAGCAGGTGCTGTAGGAACCTAACCTCCATGAATACCGGGGGACTACTGTATTACCAGGTAATTCAGCAAGTATATGTATGAATGTATATATACATACATATGAATATACATATACATACACATATACAGTCACACATATATACAAACATACATACACACATATATACACATATAGTCACACATATATACACACACACATATATATACATACATACATATATATACACAATATATATACATATATATATATACACACACACACATATATACGCATATATATACATACACACACATATACACATACATATATATACACACATATATATATACGTACATACACACAAATATATACATACATATACATACATATATATATATACATTCAGATACACACACATACATATATATATACATACGTACACACACACACATATATATATATGGTGGTTGTCTACTTCTTATGCAGAGTTTGACCACCTCTTGTACTTACACCTTAGATCTATCATGGCATCTGATGTAGCTTTTTAAACTAGACAATGCATTGAAAAGACATCCACATAGATGGCATATCTGACTTGGACCACCATGAGTTGCAGTTAAGTTCTGATCTTTATGGATTTTAAAATGTCTTTTGAGACTTCTATTAGATTTGCAGATCTTATGGCATACAAGGCATTGAAAAATGTGCAGAGTAATTGGTGGAGGTTTGTTTTTCATGGGTCTGCAAATGGGATTTGAACCCAGCAAAAGAAAGGCAAGGTCTGTCACATACTGTACATACAAGAAGTTCACTGAGATTCACCTTCTCATTGATCACATTCTTCTTTAAATCTTTCTTGAGTCATGCATGTGTCATCCTGCCCTCCTCAAAAGCTTTCACTCCACTCCACTTTTGTTCGTCATCCTGCCCTCCTCAAAAGCTTTCACTCCACTCCACTTTTGTTCGCCATCCAGCTCAATCCAAAGCAAGGTTTTCTATGACCTTTGGGTCCATTCCAAGTGACTTCATGGTAGTCCTTATGCTGTCCTCAAACCTCTTTTTAAGCTTACACCAATTGCGTTTTCTCTCCACAAGCTTGCCATAAAACGGCTGTTTGGGTGTGCGTTCATTCGCCATATGAACTATATGGTCAGACCACCTCATTTGATTTTTCAGATTCATTGATTCAATTGAAGTGATACCTGCAGATGCAAAGACATCTATGGCTGGTGTAAAAAAGCTCCATTTAATGTTTAAAATACGGAGGAGGCAGTTTTGGTGAAATCGTTCTAACAATTTGAAACGTCTTTCATAACACATCCATGTTTCAGAGGAATACAACAGGGATGGTAAGACAAACGATTTGTAAAGAACCAATTTTGTGGTGTCATTTATATGTTGTTGGCACCTAATGCGTGACTCCAAACCACCAAATGCTTGGTTGACCCTTTGAACTTGCAGATGTATATATATAATAATAATAATAATATAGATTTAATCAAAAGATTAAATGTGGTACTTAAAATGTTTGAGGCACCAGAATTTGGTAGGGTAAAAACCAAAAACAAAATCAAGAGATTTGGTGAATAAAATTTGAAGAAAAGCAACAAAAATTCAATAGGTTATAGCAGTACATACGTTTCGTACAAACTTCTTTTATTCATGTAGTGAGAACACTACATAAAATGTGCAATGAAAACGTACTCCTCAGCTGCATAATGGGAATTTCATTTTAGAAAGTCATTTTGTAGATGTGTGCAAAAAACAAGAGTAAGAGAAGAAAAAATACCATCTTGACTGGGCTGCCATCAACAGTCTAGTGAATCAAAAATTTAATTTCTATATAATCTAATTGGAGGGGTAGTAGTAATTTCAATTTAGAGGAAGGTAGATTAAGTAGTAATGGGCAGCAGGTTAGGGGTAAATCAAGCAAGAGAGAAAAAAAAAATGAAAGTGGAAGGACAATACCCTAAGGAGTGGTTAGAGAAAAATTTAAGGTAAGGGAATTTAGGTCAAGGTATTGGAGAATTATATCTATTCCTCAGTATATTTAGAATAATACAACGAAACACTAAAGTACTAAATTTAAAACCATAGGGAACATAATTAAATTAGAACAAGACAAACATTTATAGTTAAAATAAGATATACATTAATGAGGGGTAGTAGAAGAGAGATATTATTTATAAGTAAAACCATAATATTAATGGCCAAAACCAGAACAAAGAGAAAGGTGGGGAAGACGGAGGAGGAAAAAAGGGGGAGGAATAAAGTTAGAAAAACAGGACTAAATTAAGAGAATTAAAGCTAAGGTTTTCGAAAAAGTAATATGGTAGAAGAGACTCAGAATTACCTAGAGAAATGTGGGAATATTATCAGTGGGTTGGGAAAGGTTAAAATGTATTCTAAATTTATATTTAAAAGCTATAACTTAAATAAAGTAGTTAATAGTCAGGGAAATGAGAGGAATTAAAATAATAAATTATTAGCAAGATTTACTTTTTTAAATATTTAAAGGTGCAAGAGTAACAATGTACACAGAGAATCCTAAGGTCAGATCTATTGTTAATTAGATTAAGATTATCCTTAAGTTTAAAAATTTCATAAATTTCCATAGATCACAGTCCACAGCCATATCTACTATCTCTATAGGGTTGTGCTCTCCTGACGATTTCCCATTTAAGATTAAAATCGATACCATTTTCCTTCAATTCCCAAATTGTATTAGATAATGATGTGCTATTGGCTTTATGATTAAGTCTAAACGAGGAAAAATGATAGTATAATTGCAGTTTAAGGTTGATTGTGCAACCAACATAAATGTAATTATTAGTTGGAGTAGCTACTGTACATTTATAGACCACATTACGGGTTAAACAACGGCCAGATACCGGGCAGTGGGCTTTAATTCTACAATTGCAATTAAGGGTCTTATTAGCTATATATATATGTTGCTATGTTGATTATTGATACAAGTATCTAAATTGGTTATATCAACATTGCTGGTTGTATTACTGGATATGCAATTGATATTGTTTGAGCTAGGAAGATTTATCTCATCAACTATGTTAACAGTTGAAGTATTATTATGTTCATTAACATGTGCATGATTATTGGTTGCATTGGAGTTATTAATTGTTTGGTAGTTATTTGTATTGTTATCAATAATAAGACAATTTTTATTTTCAAGGGTCCTAGCTAGTTCAATGTTCTTTGTATTTAACTTATTGATAATAGACCTTATATTGGGGAGAGTAGAGTATGAGATACAGATAGTGTGTTGAGAGAAGATTTTATAATATCTATGGTTAGGGTCGAACATTTTTGTAAGATATCCATAAATTTCTTATAGATGTTTGTAGATACTGCATAGTTGTAAGGGATGTAAAGCCATATAGAATTTTTTCTTTTAAATTTGTAATATGAAGGGGGTTTGTGGTTATCATAAGTATTTGGGGTTATATTATTGCTTCTACTATCATTTGTAGTTTTCTTATTGGGATCTATCTTGTTATGTAAAGTAATTTTCCTATTCTTATGGCCATTATTATAATTTCTTAATCTAGGTATTTTATTGGTGTTAATATGGTTGTGTAGGCATTTATCAGGTTGTATTACATTTTTATTCCTATTGCTTAAGCAGGATAGGTTATTATTAGTAGGTCTTATCTTACCATTATTTACGATAATTAAATTTTTATTATTGGTAACATTATTTAGGATAATTAGATTATCATTATTAGTATCATTATCATTATTGTTACTATCACATTTAATAGATTTACTAGGATTAAGGAAAGAAATTTTTTGGTCATAGCCCGCTCTACAAAATGACTTTCTAAAATGAAATTCCATTATGCAGCTGAGGAGTACATTTTCATTGCACATTTTATGTAGTGTTCTCATTACATGAATAAGTTTGTACTGCTATAACCTATTGAATTTTTGTTGCTTTTCTTCCAATATATATATATATATATATATATATATATATGTGTGTGTGTGTGTGTGTGTGTGTGTGTATGCCCAATCCATAAAGGGGGAAGCAGAGCAGATGCCAAAAACTATAGGCCTATCTCTCTGACTTCACACATCAGCAAAGTCATGGAAAGGATAGTCAGAGGAAAACTAATCGCATTCCTTGAAGAAAATAAATTGCTGAGTGATACCCAACATGACTTTCGACCAGGTAGGATCTGCCTGACCCAGCTCTTACAACATTATGACTGGGTGTTGAGGCAGTTACTCAACAACTCAAATGTGGACGTAATATACCTTGATTTTGCCAAAGCTTTTGACAAAGTGGATTACTGTGTGAAATGCCACAAACTGCGTGATCTTGGCATAGCTGGAAAACTTGGAGAGTGGTTACATTACTTTCTGAAAGATAGAAGTCAAGCAGTAGTGGCTAATGGAGCCACCTCTATGAAAACACAAATAATGAGAGGTGTTCCACAGGGCACTGTCTTGGAACCATTGCTTTTTATAGTCGCCCTCTCAGATATGCCCTCAAGTGCCCGGATAGCCACCCTTGCAAGCAATGCAGACAATACGAAAGTCTCGCAGAAAATACAGAACTCCAGTGGTGTTGCACATCTGCAGCAGGAGTTGGACTCAGTTTACAGATGGGCTGAGGATAATAATATGCAGTTTAATGCTGAAAAATTCCAAGCCCTGCGCTACCAATGTCCAAAACTGAATATGAAACTTACAAAGTACACTGGTCCGCAGGGAATTTCAATCCCAGAGCCTAAATCAGTGAGAGACCTGGGTATCGACATGAGTGATGATACCTCTTTCCAAGTGCACATTACCAGGATGGCAACAAAGTGCAGACGACTGGCTGGATGGATCCTGAGAACATTCAGAACCAGAGATAAGGAAACCGTGATGGTCCTCTGGAGGACATTTGTCTTCAGCAGCCTGGATTACTGCTCACAGCTATGGTCACCTACCAGTGTGAAATTAACAGCGGACCTTGAAGCAATCCAGAGAAGATTCACAAAGAAGATTGTCTCTTTGCAACTGCTCAGCTACTGGAAAAAGCTGAAACAGCTAAGACTCTACTCCCTGAGAGAAGGCGGGAGAGGTATGCAGTAATATACATCTGGAAGGAATTGTGCCAAATTTTGGCATTGAAATCTACACCAATGCCAGAACAGGATGACACTGCACAGTGCCAAAGACCCCAGCAATGCCATCGCGCTTCAGGACCAGTTACTGCAACAGTTTGGATTTCAGGGGCCCACAGCTTTTTAATATTCTCCCAAAGAGCCTGAGGAACCTGCACAAAGTAGATGTAGGGGTTTTTAAATCAAAGCTGGACCTCTTCCTGTCGAGAGTCCCAGATGAACCTACCTCACGGCAAGAGGTGCAAGTGAGGGTTGCTAAATGAAACTCCATTCTCCACCAAGTGCCACATATTGTAGGAGGTTCCCCGTAATAACAGTGTAGCAACACGGCGGTGCATCAGCATGGCCGCAGTTCCAAGCTGAAACCATAAACAAAAATATATATACACACACACACACACACACACACACACACATATATATATATGTGTGTGTGTGTGTGTGTGTGTGTGTGTGTGTGTGTGTGTGTGTATATATATTTATATATTTAATGTTGCAAACTTTAAATTATCAAGCAACTTGCAAAGATTCCACGACGCTATAGAAAGTATTAATCTTGACCCAAACAATCTATGGGAAGATTTCAAAACAAAAGTATTTCAGGCTGCAAGTTCGTCAGCGGGATTTAAATCTCATAAATCCAGAGATTGGTTCTCAGATAGATCAGCAGAAATTCATGATCTACTTTTAGAAAAACATTGAATCCCAACTCAAATGAAACTTACAGAAAGCTGAAAAGGAGAGTGCAAACTGCTCTAAGGAAAATTAAACAGGAATGGTGGAATGATAGGGCAAAAGGGGCACAAGAAGCAGCTGATGGAAATGATGCCAGTCGTTTGTATTCTTATGTTAGGGAGGTATAAGGTCCAAAATCTTCCTCAATAGCTCCAGTGAGAACAAAAGATGGATGTTTTCTTCTGACTGACACCGCTTCTATTCATAAGCGTTGGGTAGAACATTTCTCTGCACTTTTGAATAGACCATCATCCATTAACATGAGGACGATAGAAAAAATTGAACAACTTCCAGTTATAGAAGAGATGGCATTTGAACCAACTCTAAATGACATTTATTTAGCTGTGAATAAGCTGAATAACAACAAGTCTCCAGGATCTGATGGAATCTGTGCAGAAGTCTTGAAATATGGGGTGACAAAATGATGGAACTCTTACATATTTTAATTTGTCACTGTTGGAGAAGTGAGAAAGTGCCTCAAGACTGGATTGATGCCATTCTTGTCTCCTTATATAAATCGGGGCCAAAGGATCTGTGTGGTAATTTTCGTGGGATTTCCCTTTTGTCTGTGGTTAGAAAGGTACTCGCCCGCATTTTGTTAGAATGTTTAAATACCTTTATAGTTCCAAATATAGTGTCAGAGTCTCAGTGTGGTTTTCGTTCCTCCAGGGACACAGCTGATTGTATCTTTACTGTCAGACAATTACAAGAGAAGTGCATTGAACAGAATCTTGCTCTGTACCATTGCTTTGTTGATTTGAGCAAAGCATCCAATACTGTTAATTGAAGTGCTCTGTGGCTAATTCTGTGGAAAATAGGTTGCCCAGAAAAGTTTATAAACATGGTCAGGCTTTGCATTAGGATATGAGAGCTAGGGTTAATTTTGGTGGTAGGCTTTCTGAATCTTTTGCCGTGGAAAATGGAGTAAAGCAGGGAGACCTTGATGCACCCACTCTCTTTGCAATATACTTTGCCGTTGTGGTGTCACATTCCTTTCAAAACTCTGAGGAGGGTATCTACATAAAATATCGAACAACGGGGAATATTTTTAATTTGACCCGACTGAAGTTTAAAACGAAGGTTTTTACTTCACTTATTAGGGAACTTTTGTATGCTGACGATTGCGATCGGGTTAGTCATTCTGAAACGGGTCTGCAATCCCTTGTATCTGCATTTGACGCAGCTTGTGATGATTTTGGCCTGACCATCAATCTGAAAAAAACAGTTGTAATGTATCAACCTGTGCATGGTGCTGTTTGTAACCCCACTAAAATTTTTGTTAAGGGAAAGTTACTTGAGGTTGTCAATTCATTTGTCTACCTGGGAAGCTCTGTTCAAGATGATGGAAATCTTGATACGGAAATACACCTGCGAATTCAAAGGGCAAGCAAAAGCATTTGGTAGCTTGGAGTTGCGCATCTGGTGCTAGCGACATATAAATAACAATACAAAGCTGGCTCTTTACAAATCATTTGTCTTAACATCCCTATTGTATTCCTGTGAAACTTGGACTTGTTATGAAAGACATTTTAAACTGTTAGAAAAATTCCACCAAAAATGCCTTCGTCATATTTTAAAAATTAAATGGAATTCTTTTACTCCAAACACAGATATCCTTGCATCTGCAGACATCCCCTCAATTTAAGCCATGATTTTGAGGAACCAATTGAGATGGTGTGGCCATATTGTTTGAATGGCAGATGAACGCATGCCGAAACAGCTGTTTTATAGTGAGCTTGCAGAGGGGAAACGCTATCGGCATAAACCTAAAAAAAAGTTTAGGGATGGCATAAGGACTACTATGAATGCAAGTTCGTCAGCGGGATTTAAATCTCATAAATCCAGAGATTGGTACTCAGATACATATATATATACATACATATATATATGGTGGTTGTCTACTCCTTA
>NC_142938.1:34760410-34822910 GCF_046866305.1 Octopus bimaculoides
ATATATATATATACTATATATATAATATCTATATGTATATATATATGTATATATATATATATATTAATACTATACTGTATATGTATATATATATGTATATATATATATATACATATACATATATATGTATAATATATATGTATATATATATATACATATATATATATATATATGTATTATATATATATATATATATATATATATATATATATATATTAGTATATATATATATATATATATATATATATATATATATATGTATACATATATATATCCTTTTCATTTGTTCATTTTCTTTTAACTTAGGTAACATTTGAGTTACAACATAATCTTGTTTACTTTCTAAGAATTCTCACTATAATTTTCATTCAACTTTTACGAATAAGTATCCTTTTCATTTGTTTATTTTCTTTTAACTTAGACAACATTTGAGTTACAACATAATCTTGTTTACTTTCTGAGAATTCACACTATAATTTTCATTTAACTTTTATCCTCTTTTAAATATAGAAACCATTTTGATTCTCTTTGAAAATAGAAACCATTACGAACCCCCCCCCCCCCCCCCCATTCTTTTCACTATCGTTTCGTTTCTTTTCTTCACTTTATCTCTACAACTCTTTGAATTACAAATCCCATTTAGAATTACGAATTTTCATTTTTCCTTTTTTTCGTTTTCCTACACATCTTCGTTACCTGCTCCCACTCTTTTTAATAAGTACCGCTTCCTCTCTCTCTCCCTCTCTGTCTTCCATATCTTACTCTTTTTCTCATCTCCCTCCCTCGTTTTCATATCTTCCTCCTCTTTCCATATCTCACTCCTTTTTCTCATCTCTCCTTCGCTTTCATATCTTCCTCTTTTCTCAGTTCTCTTCCCTTTCCATTGTATCTCACAACACCTTCCTCTCCTTCTGTCACCTCACCCTCTCCCTCATACACTTTTCATTTCCCCCCCTCTTCTCAGTCCGTGTCTCCCTTCCTCTCACATCCTTCATCCTTTCTTATTTCTTCCTCTCTCTCTCTTCCCATCCTCTCCCTCCCTCTGTCTCTCTTTCTCCTCCCCTCCTCTCCTTCACTCTGTCTCTCTTTCTCTCCCCTTCCTCTACCTCCCTCTGTCTCTCTAACACCCCACACTCCCTCTCTTCCTCATATCACCCTCTCTTTTCCCTTCATATCTCACTCTCTCTTTCCTTCATATCTCCCTCTCTCTTTCCCTATTCCCCCCCCCCTCTGTGTTTCTTCTTTTCTACCTCCCGCTATCTTTCACTTCCTCTCTATCCTCTAACTTTTATCACGACCACTTAGCTCTGATTCTCTTTTAAAAATAGAAACCATTTTGATTCTCTTTGAAAATAGAAACCATTAAACCCTTCTGGGTTTAAAAAAAAAAAAAAACCAAGATGGCACCAAAGTGGGAGAAGAAAGAGTTAGATCTGTTGTGAGCATGGGAGATTGCTAGTGGTGATCCCCCAAACAACATCATCACTGCTGCACTGAAGAATAATGGCTTTCACAGAACCACTGATTAGATATAGCGGAAGAAGAATGAATTCCTCCGCTCGTATGCACTCATCAGACCACACATTGACACCCTAGATGTCATAATCGGAAACCATGGTGGAAAGGCTGATAAGGATGGAGAGGAGGAAAAGGAAAAAACACCCTGAGTCTCTCTGACCCAGTGGCTCCTCAAAAGAATGGATCACCCACTTCTATGAACAACCAGGCAGAAAAGGATAGTGGAGCCAAGGAAGCAGCAAATAGGAGCCCCTCTGTGCCAGTGGTCCTACAAAGGAAAGGAGCCCTCACCCCAATTGATAACCAGAGGAAAATAGTACCCACAAGAAAAGGAAGAACAAAAAGTAGAAAATACCAAGGTGGATCCGATGCCATCCAAGACACCAAAGGAAAGAAGAAATTTGGAAGGCACCCAAAAACTTGCAAATTTTACCTGCAAGGTAAATGTTGGCATGGGGAAGACGGCAAGAACTGCCGGTTTGCCCACCCGACACCCCGCCAAAACTACAAAGGTTTAAAGGATAAAAACTTCCCTGAGGAAAGACGACAGATGTCCCCAAGGAGAAAATTCAAGGACGTGCGCTCTTCAGAAATCATACGCAACGCAGCAGCTGAGCAAGAGTCTTTTTTGTGCATGGCGCAAAAGTTTGTGCAGCAGCTGACGTGGCTACACCAAGCACAGACGAGGAACCTTGCCCCCCACTGCGCAAGACCACCACAATCAACAGACATGGGATGGCCTCCCCTAACGCCTGCACAGGCATCACGCCAATATTTTTACTAAATATTGGGGGCCTGTTGCATTATAATAATAAAAGCAAAATTTCTTTCCTGAGAGACCTTGCTGCATGCAATCAAGCCCTATGCATAGCACTCGTGGAAACTCACCTCAGCCCTGATATAGAGGATGCAGAAGTACACGTACCAAAATATGTCATACTGCGAACAGACAGAAGGGAAAGGAGCCATGGTGGAGTTGCTGTAAACATCCGTGACGACCTCACACCCCAGGTCTTACTGTCATACTCAAATTTGGTATGCGACACCCAAATTGTATACATAAGACAACATAATATAGTCATATGCAATACATATTGCCCACCGGATGCTCCAAACAACATAGGCAAATTTGAAGAATGCCTCACTAGAATTAAAGAAATCATCATGAAACTGGAACACCATGTGACCATATTTCTTATGGGTGATTTCAACTTCCCCAGCGTCAAATGGCCCGAAGGTCTCATACTCTCAGGAATGACTTATCGCAAGCAAGCACAGGTGGAATGCCTGCTCAACCTCATCAATGCCCTATTCATGGAGCAAGCTGTTCTCAGACCAACTAGAGCGAATAACATTCTCGATCTCTGCTTCACGAACAATACGGACATCATTCATGATGTGAAAGTGACGCCAACATTAGTTTCGGATCACAACATAATAGAGCTGTCTATGTTTGGGCCGAAAGAAACCAGAGACATAAAGCCTAAAGGAAGCACCCAAAATCTCTCCAATCTGAACTTCCACAAAGCGGACTGGAAATCGATCCAGAAAGAGATCCTCAGAGAGGATTGGCCAAAATGTCTTTCCACACCAGACAACGGCGCTCACATTATAACCCTACCATCTCTCCCTCTATACAATTACTGCTATAAAAAAAGGAACATACAGATACAGGCCTAAATTCTCAACCTTGCATGTTTTATATACTATTACACTGGCCTACCCGTCGTGGTATGGCAACATAGAATGTAACGGCATAAATAAATATTTTCTTATAAAAAATGATCTTCATCGTTCAATCAACAACTGTTACAAGTGGTGACCCCGAACAAGAGAATCGCAGCCTTCACAAAAACATCAACCGTTACACATGGTGATCTCCGAGCGAAAAAATTTCTACCTTCTGCATTTTTCCTGAATTCGAACTAAAGAACTACATTCTTCAGATCTACAGTCGCTAAACCAAGAGAAAATACCAACTCATTTTCATAATATGTGCACTATCCAGAGCAAGACACGCCTGCAACCTCTTCGTCTGTAGACATGGCACTGCCTTAGGCTGCAATTTCTGTAAAATTGCCATCCTTCTGGTCTTTTGATCCGGCCCTATGATTTTCCCACATCGAGGCTCAGTTTGCTGCGAATAGGATAACGAGCGACGCAGCGAAACTGACGCATTTAATCGGTGCCCTTTCTCCTGAAATAATGCTGGAGGTCAGGGACTTGATTATGGCCCCAACAGGTTCCGTGTCTTACGACACTTTTAAGAACGAACTGATTAAAAGGACCTCCGTCTCAGAGCAATGGCGGCTACACCAACTCTTAATTTCCGAAGAGTTGGGAGCTAAAACTCCGTCGCAACTATTACGAAGAATGAAACAACTGCTAGGTGATCACACCTTGCCAGACGGGATATTTAAACAGATATTCCTGAAACGTCTGCCTGCCAACACACAAGTGATACTGGCATCTACGAAAGAGTCGGCTTCTGTCGATGAACTAGCCGAGATAGCAGATCGAATCGCTGAGGCAGCCAACCCCTTCTTGATAATGGCCCCAATATCTTCCACCAATCCTTTTGCTACTTCTTCGGATTCGTCGGAAATGCTGGAAGTACGTGCACTCCTGGCTCAACAGGCAGCGCAGATTCAGACACTCTCAGCACAATTGCAAGAGCTGACATGTCGCAGCCGCTCACCACACAAGAACAACCAACCCCGACGCTTTCATAGAAGACGTTCGAGGAGCCCTAGCGTCAACCGGCGGTTTCCTCGGTTTTGCTATTTCTACAGGAAATACGGCAAAAACTCGCTTTCCTGCAATCCACCCTGTTCTTTCCAGTCATACTCCGGCTGACCCGGGAAACGATCAAGCCAGGTTGTAGGGGCGACGGTCGCTCTTGGCGCAGGTAAACGAAGTCGCCTTTTCTTCATTATGGACCATACTACAGGTACCCGTTTTCTCATGGACACTGGAGCTGCAGTTAGCATCATCCCCGTCTCACTAACCTCGGGACATAGGAAACAAACGCCAACCTTTCTTCAGGCTGTGAATCAATCCCCTATTCAGACTTTTGGCGAGCAATCCCTCACACTAAATTTAGGCCTTCGTCGCGCTTTCCAGTGGATTTTCGTTGTGGCAAAATTACCCACTCCTGTCAGAGGTGCTGATTTTTTACACCACTTCAGCCTCCTGGTCGACGTAAAAAAACGTAGACTCGTTGATACAACGACCGACCTCACTGTACGCGGTATAACCGCACGTATGTCCACAGTAGGTCCAGTTATGTTACGGAAAGAGACCAGCTGATACGAAGCACTCCTCCGTAAATATCCGGACATCACCTGACCACTATTTAAACACAAGGACGTCAAGCACGGGATTACGCACCATATTGAAACCACCGGACCACCTGTTGCCTTGCGACCGCGAAGACTGCCTACAGACCGCCTGCTGGTCGCTAAAGAAGAATTTCAACACATGTTAGATCTGGGGATACTTTGACCATCCAGCAGCAGTTGGTCCAGTCCGCTACATTTGGTGCCTAAGAAAGAGACGAACGGCTGGCGTCCATGCGGAGACTTCAGAGCCCTCAACAAGGCTACAGTGGCCGATACTTATCCAATTCCATACTTGCAGGATTTTTCTGCTTCGCTTAACGAAGCACAGATTTTTTCAAAAATTGACCTAGTGAGGGCCTATAATCAGATACCCGTCGAACCCGCCGATGTTCCTAAAACGGCAATTTCCACGCCTTTCGGATTATTCGAGTTTTTGCGGATGCCTTTCAGTCTCCGTAACGCAGCGCAGACATTCCAGCGCTTTATGGATACTGTAACTAGGGACTTACTTTTCGTTTATGCATACATCGACAATATATTGGTAGCTAGGAAATCCGAAGTCGAACATGAAAAACATTTAGAGCAAGTATTTCAGCGGTTAAATGACTACGGCATCGTAATCAACACAAGTAAGTGTATTTTTGGTGTCTCGTCCATATCATTGACAAGGACGGAATCCGGCCCCTACCCAAAAAGGTGGAGGCGATTTCCCCATTCCTACGTCACTTTGGAAACTACGCGAATATTTGGGTCTGATTAACTTCTACCGGCGTTTCCTACCACACTGCGCCGAGGTGGCTCAGCCACTTACCGATGTACTGCGCAACAAAACAAAGAGACAGGCCATAACGTTAAGCGACGAAGAACTGGCCTCTTTTAATAAACTAAAAGATAGGCTAGCTAAGGCCATGATGCTAGTCTACCCCAAACCAGGTGCCCCACTCAGTTTACTAGTTGACGCATCCATGTCCGGAGTCGGAGGTGTCCTTCAGCAGTTTATTAATGGTATGTGGCAACCATTATCATTTTTCTCTAAGCTACTTCAACCTGCGGAGATGAAATATAGTACTTTTGGACGTGAGCTACTGGCTGCATATCTGTCCGTAAAACACTTCCGACATATGTTAGAAGGATCCGTTTTCAGCATTTACACGGACCATAAGCCGCTGGTATATGCATTCAGGAAGAAACCCGACTGCCATTCTCCTAGAGAAGTCCGTCACCTCAACTTCATCGCCCAATATTCCACAGATATTCGACATATCAAAGGAGCTAACAACACAGCAGCAGACGCGCTTTCACGCGTCCACCTTAACGCTCTGCACGCCCCGGAGACAATCGATCTTGAGCTGATCGCAGCAGATCAGGAAAACGACGAAGAGCTTAGTAGGCTACGGAATTCGTCGTCCCTCAAATTCCAGCTGTTACCATTATCTTCTACTTCTCATATATGATGTGATACATCCACTGGCCATGAACGTCCTTACGTCCCCGAACAACACCGACGAAGTGTTTTCACTGCCCTTCACACCCCGGCATTCGTGCCACACAGAAGATAATAAGAACTCGTTTTGTGTGGACGAACGTTAACAAGGACATTCGCGCTTGGGTTGAGAGTTGCGCTGCCTGCCAAAAGGCGAAAATACAGCGACATGTAAAATCACCTCTCGGCACTTTCACAACACCGGACGCACGTTTTCAACACATCCACTTGGATATAGTCGGACCTCTACCACCCTCTCAAAACTATACACACCTCTTAACCTGCATCGACCGCTTTTCTCGATGGCCCGAGGTTTTCCCTCTGTCCGATATTTCAGCGGAAACTGTCGCTAAAGCGTTGATATCACACTGGGTATCGCGCTTTGGTGTCCCTGCGACCATCATGACAGACAGAGGACGGCAATTTGATTCGCGCCTTTTCAGTGAACTCACGCGCCTGATCGGTTCCAAGCACTGCCGCACAACAGCATATCACCCAGCGGCAAACGGCATGATAGAGAGATTCCACAGGCAATTAAAAGCAGCCATACGTGCATGTCCAGATATAACCAACTGGATGGAATTCCTTCCTCTTATTCTGCTCGGTATCTGTATATCTGCTAAAGATGACATCGGTCACTCTCCGGCTGAGTTAGTTTACGGCACCACTCTGGCCCTGCCTGGGCAAATGATTGCTCCAGTTCCTCCAAGGGATATTCCTGATCCTACATTTTATGTACATCGTCTACGCGCACATATGTCCCATCTCTCACCTAACGCACCCCGTTCGCAGAAAACCGACACTTATGTTCCCTCAGACATTAACCAATGGACGCACATTTTTATCCGGAACGATGGAATACCATCGCAAATCCGTCCACCGTATTCTGGACCCTACAGAGTACTACAGAGAAAGGAAAAATACTTCCTCGTTGACAGAAATGGCAAGCCAAATACTATTAGTATTGATCGACTTAAGAAAGCTATCGTCGATCCCGAATTCTCCGCATCATCGTCCACTCCGAACAAAACCGACACAGTTTTGTCAAGACCTCCTGCAAGTACTTCAACGTCCTCACAGCACCCTCGAACAAAAATCGGACGAAGAGTCCGCTGGCCAGCGAAATACATACAAGTTTGCTGTTTCAAAAAGATTCCAGGTGAGTGATTTACAGGCACCAATGCTTTAATTTCCACACAAACAGCTACAAAATCTATTTATATATTTTTTTTCTTTCAACTGAATATTTTATTGATGAACTGAACATTTTATTGATGAACTGAACATTTTCATCATGAACAGAACATTTATTCATAACCTGAATTTTTTGTCTGCATGCCTTCTCAATTTGATCCTTATTTTGCATGTACTATTCTTTTTCTTCTCGTTTGCTTTGAAAATACTTGTATTGTTGCACACACACCCGCATGCACCTTTTCCTCAGTGTCTGGCCAGGTACACGCATCTGCACACATGATTCATAAATACACAAATACTAACTCTGTCACATTCATGCTCCACACATACCTTTCTCGCCTGTTTACACATGCTCTGCACTTATGTTTAGACATAATTTCCCTCCGTTAGACCCTTGTTTGGTCACGTAATTAACAGAGAAAATGATCTGTCTCGCACATCACTTCAGCATGCTTACACTGTCATCCCTGCTAACTCAGTAATTAACCACGACAACAGCACCAGACGCATTTCACACACTGCAACTCTGCAGGAAGATCTTTCATATCATGGATTAAGAATGCACCCACTCGCTCCCCTGAGCTCAATTTTGAAACGTGCCATTGCACTCCTGTATACGCCCTCACGTGCCCATTTGCTGTACTGCCCAGTCACTGACTGCACACAAAGCGACACTGTCCAGTATACACTTCAACGATCCTCTCTCCTGATATGCAAAATTTCTCCTCAATCATTCCAGGGCATTTATCATACATTTCTTTGTTTCCTTTCTTCGTTCGCTTCCCTCCCAGGAAGCTTACTGGCGAGGAGAGTGATATAGGAACCTGGCAGGCGTGAAGTGGATTCGATCCACTTTACCCATATTTGAATAGCTAGGCCGAAGCTGTCTCCACCACTTGACCCTTTTCTGACCTCTTCTACTCCATCTAGAATTGAGGTAAACAAGCTAAATCCTTTGCACTCACTGCCCTGCTTCATGGTTATATAAACAGGACACTCCAAGAAAACTTCCTCTTTTCTCTTTCTAGTGACCAGTGGTCACTTGACGTCTCATGGAGAATGATGCCTGGCTGATCAGCTACAACTTCGCAGAGGGAGAAATAACTTTACTGTCAGCCACTGTCAGACACCGGCGCCCACATTATAACCCTACCATCTCTCCCTCTATACAGCTACTGCTATAAAAAAAAGGAACATACAGATACAGGCCTAAATTCTCAACCTCGAATGTTGTGACACGTAAAAGCACCCACTACACTCTCTGAGTGGTTGGCGTTAGGAAGGGCATCCAGCTGTAGAAACTCTGCCAAATCAGACTGGAGCCTGGTGTTGCCATCCGGTTTCACCAGTCCTCAGTCAAATCGTCCAACCCATGCTAGCATGGAAAGCGGACGTTAAACGATGATGATGATATATATACACACGCACACACATATATCTTCATCATCATTGAACATCTGCTTTCCTGCTGGCATGGCTTCAACGGTTTGGCTGGAACTGTTTAGCCAGAGGTCTGCATCAGGTTCAAGTCTGATTTGGCATGGTTTCTACAGCTAGATACTTCTGTAGTTCTAGAAATTATTTGGCTTTAAGGGCAAGGTTATCAGCATAGAGGAGGTACCAGGGGTACCCATCATAAATTTGTCAGTCATTGCCTGGAGGACTATGATGAATATAGTTTGTCCCCCACCTTGACAATCGCTGATGGTGTGTTTACATCCCTGTAACTTAGCAGCTTGGCAAAAAGAGAGTGACAGAATAAGTACCAAGTGTTAGTAAAAAAATGTACCGGGGTTGACTTGATGCACTAACTTTCTTTAAGGTAGTGGTGCTCCAGCATGGCTTTAGTCTAATGACTAAAACACAAGATGAACAATATAGGGGGTGGGGTAGAATGAATAATTTCTGATTTTTTACTATTTTCGTTTTATGCATTTGAAACTGTTACATTGGAAGTATTACACTGCCATTTTATACCATTGCATCATGTTTGGGAGTAAAAATTGGTCAGCATAGTTGTTGAAACTGAAAGAGTTTGAAACAGTGAAAGATAGATACATACATTTCAAGAAATTTTTCCTCAACATTGACCTGATCATAATTGAGGTTGCTAATAAAAGATGTTGATAATTTTTGGTGTTTGACAATCAATATCCTTTTCTCTTCTGGATTCCATGTCAATTTTTCCCCACACTAATGTGTGATTTGATAATTTTCAATTTTCAAAAACTTACAATTTTAAAAAAACTGGGGCAAAATGAATAATGACTAGCAATTTTTTCTCTTTAACGGCATAGTGCATAAATATATCGGGAAAATAGCAACTCCAGCAGATCCTGAAGAAACAATAGAAAATATTTTATGTCGAGTCTTGTTCATTTCATATCATGTGTCATTTTTCCATGAATCTCTTTCATTTGACCTAGATATTCAAAATTTTTGTTTCATTTCTGATTTTTATGATGTCTAAGGATGGATGTTGTGTATTAGTCTTTCTTCAAATTGTAATTCCGGAGAATTGAAGAGGCAAATTTACCGTATCTCAGCTTACTCGTTTTTTCCCAGCTAAATTTATCTTTTATATGCATGCATATAACTGATAATTTTCTGAAATAGCGTTCTGAATAAGTTATAGTGATTTTAATGCATTTAGGGAACATCCTTTCTTTAACCGATATTGTTTTTGTAAAGATAGAACATTTGTGAAAATATATATTTTCTCAAAAGTTAAAAATCTAGTAAATCTTACTCACTCTGCCCCTACCCTGTATGTTTTCTTTTCTTTCTGAATAAATGTAGATACATGTATCAATGTGTATATATATATGTGTGTAACAAGCCTAATCGTATTTATCTGCATTACATCTCTCTCTTTCTTTGTATGTGGGGGAGGGGTGTTAACAAAGCGCCGTATTGTTTTATCAATTTGTATCCTGTTGGGATTGGGAAGGGCAACTCACTTGAATAAGTAAAATTTACAGATTATTTATTAAACTTATCTCATAAAATAAAATTTTACGCTTTCATTGTTTCAAAAATATTTAAAAAAAAGAAAAGAAAAGGAAACGTTTGGAATGTACTAGTGTTTTGGTATCTAACACTACTTTAGAGTTACAAACAAAATTGTTAAATTTAATTAAAGATAACTCGCAGAGATGAATAGTTTACCTATTTCTAATAACGAAAACTATAAATGACTGTGATAATTCAAATTATGTGATTATATTAATATTTTTGGTGCAAGATAAACATTGACGATCGCCTAAACATCTATAAATCCGTTAGAATGAACACTCCCCTAAAAGTACCTCACTCTTGAACATGAAAAGACAATTGAAGCATTCAGTTTGTTAAGTTTTGTTCTATACAAATGATACAATTTCGATTTTAGGCTAAGTTGGTGAATGAAAAAAAAACCGCACAGATTTGTACATCATTGGAGTAGAAAATGCATGACAGGTCATTTCTGGGATTTTGCTACCTCTGAAAATAACTTTTTACTGGTTTAAATGCTGTGTCTAAGAAAGAGAACGTGGTGCATTTAATTTTAAAATTGTTAAATGATTTACGATTCAAAACGATTTCTCGCAAAAGAATTATATTTCTATTACTCCTTTAAAGAATAATATGACATGAAAAAGCGGACTATTTAGAAAGCTGTCGTTTTCCAGCTGAACAATCACAACATCCGTAAACGATATAACCTGCTAAAGGCAAAGGATGAAATGGATTTAAAGTATATAAGCATTTTAAAGGACATCCTTTAAAACTCTCTGAATGCAGCGTTATTGATATGAAATTCAGTTTTAATATAGAGGAAGGTTCAAGTTTAATAAAGTAACAGCCAACACCCAGACTGTCATGACGAGACAATTTTACGCATCGCAGTCTTCCGGGGTGACATTTCACCAATCGAAGAATACTAATTTCGAAAATAGTCATCGAAAAATTACATAAACTTACCCCCGTGCCATTATCACAAACTATCACTGAGCGTCCTTTGTTGTCCATTTCAGATGTCTTCGGGATGCAAAACCATTAGATTATATTAACAAATCAGGAAGAAAAGTAGCCGGAAGTACACACCTCTAACAACCACCGGTTCCCACAATGCATTACCAATAACTAGCGAAGGCCGATAACTGCCGATCCAAATATTCTTTTCTACTCTAGGCACAAGGCCAGAAATGTTTTTTTTTTGGGGGGGGGGGGGGGTCCAGTCGATTAGGTACTGAATTTATCGACCCCGAAAGGATGAAAGGCAAAGTCGACCTCAGCGGAATTTGAACGTAAAGATAGACTAAATACTACTAAGCATTTCGCCCGGCGTCCCAACGTTTCTGCCAGATCGCCGCCTTTGTCGCTCCAAATATTAATTAATTGCTGTGGTCTTTCGACCGTCCCTCAATAGTCCTCAGTCTTGTTGAAGTGGCCCATTGGAGAAGAAAAAAAGCAATATTTGATTGCCCACAACTTTTCAAAATTTTAGCTCAATTCAATTTGGGGGCTAATGCAGATTTGCACCTCCTCTTGAAAAATGCATTTTTCTGAAAAAGTTTATTCGGATTCCTGGGTTTTACATGTTGGAGATTACGAATATGCAGTTATCGGCCTTCGCTAGTTATTGTTAATGCATTCAACATTTTTAACCCCACCACACTTTTAAATGCATTGTTTATCAAAGTGTGGAAATTTCATTAAAGCAAGTATGTAACGTGGAAGAATGCTGGGATTTTAACAAAATCGAAACAACAATTTCTACAGTTTAGCTAAATGAACATCGAAAGTGCACTTTATATACCTGCTTTAATGAAATTTCCACACTTCAATATACAATACATTTAAATTTGGGGTGGAGGTTAAAACTTTGAAATTTTTTTCTTTTTTTTAGCATGTTCGTCATCTCCGACATGTGAAAATCTAGGAATCCGAATAAACTTTTTCAGAAAAATGCATTTTTCAAGGGGAGGTGCGAATCTGCATTAGCCCTCTTTGTTTTTCACTTTTTCGAAAACTTTTAGCAGAACATTGTAGAAGAACATGGAAATTACAATTATGGGGAAAATTGTTTTAACATTTTATTTCTTTAAATCTTCCCCTTGCTCATCCAGCTTTTCGAATACCTACCCCCATTACGCCTCCATACTAACATTACGGGTGTTTTTATAGTCGTCCGTTCAATTACGCATGCGTTTATACTTTTCCAACCAGCAGACGAAATGAGGGTGGCTTAAATGTGGACGTTCCACATGCTAGAAACGACAGCCAAATCATAGTTCTAGCCATGACATCATGTTCCATAAGTAGGTGATACTGTAAGGAAATTTTGGGGATGTAACTTATAATGTGAGTAAAATTCTCAATATTAATTCAACAATGCACTAGTTGTTATCGAGACGGTTTATCTACATCTCTATACCTTTTGTGCATCATGTATTTTGTTATTTCCTGTTCGTTTATTGCAAAAGCATATCCTTCAAAGTGAGAGCTAATATCGTGATGGTTAGTCAAAAATAGACTACTTTGGTGATCGATGTTACTATCATTCTATTGTCATATTGCTGTGACACTCGATTTTTATGATGAGTATCAAGAAACTACTCTATTTTAGGTTAGTCAAGTAGTTGGCAATGTTGTTAATGATGTTCGTTCTTTTTTACATATATCAAAAGGTATGTTTGTTTTGTTTCAAATAATTTAATCACATGGTTATTGGTGTATGCGTGCGAGTAGAAGTAATCGACTTACCTCGGTTTTCCTTCCTTTGCATGAGTCTGTCCTGCGGTATCCGATCCTCGCGGCTCGCCCGACCCGAAGAACCCTAGAAATAGCAGCTGCTTCTCCCAACACCTAGACAATCACTCGGCACGTCCTCTCCTCATAACAAACCCGTTCGAAAAAAAAGGCACGAAGTCCCGATCGAGGCTCCCTCGGACCTTCTTCCTCTTCCCGTCAGCTCGCCGTTCCAGTCAGTTCACGGTTCCGGTCAGAGGTCAGCTCCCCAGTTGCTTACGTCATACCACACGCCACCCTGATCTTAAAGATCACGTCTGCCCCTACTCCACTTCGAAGTCTGCCATCCAATCGGGAGGGCGCCTTACACGTCGAGATCTTCTCAAGCCAGGTGCCTTGTTTCCCTCTTCACGCTCTTCATCTGACGAAGTGGCTATCCTGCGCAGGTCCAGCACGTGACGCGGCATTCCATCCATGGATACATTTTTTCTGGAATTGACCGCTGTCACCGTTCCCCTGCCCCATTGCGACGTGCAGCATGCCTTTGGCGGCTTGACCCAAACTTCCTCTCCTACTTTCACACCGGCGGGTCCCTTCTCTTCCTCACAGTACTCCGGCGTCTTGCTGGGATGGCTCCATTCATACTTGAACACTGCTCTGTGCAGCACAAATTCTTTCACTTGTCCGGATCGGGGAGACATGTTATACCAGAAAACCACTTCCAGGGGCGAAATGTGCCCCCTTTCAGCCATGGCCTTGATCATCCGATGGTGCCTCTCTACGATTCCGTTGCCACTCGGCCTATACGCTGCTCTGAACAATCGTCGCACCTTCCACGGGTCGAGCATCTCCCCAACACTTCCGAACGAAATGCCACCCCGTTGTCCATTAGAAGTTCTTCCACGGGACCCCTCTCCAAGAATATCTTGTTCAAAATCCGGGCGATCTCATCAGCAATGCCTGTCCTCAACTCCCTCCAAATGGCCAGCTGGCCCGGCCCGCAGTCGACCATGATGAGATACATTCCCTGACGGTAGTGCGTCACATCCACAGCTAGTCTCCTCCAGTTGCGCTCTACTGAGAGGTTCCTTTGTTCATGCCCACCCGGGGCGGGGTCAATAGACTGGCATCTGTCACAGTTCCCAACCAAGCGTGTTTTTCTCTTTTTAATTTCGAATAAATTTTAACCAACTACCTTATTGGTTGTGAAGGCAAGCATCTTGTTTTAACCATCATCCTTTAAATCTTAAGATCTTGCAGAATTTTAAAGTCGTGGTCATTAGTAGAGTATGAATTATATATGAATATATATATTGATTGTCAATATATCCTATATCCGAATAAGAAGCACACTCTAAAGTACAGAGCAGTAAACTATTAAAGTCTGGTCATAGAGTTTCGCATCCACGAAAGCCGCAACTTTGAGGGTAGCTCATCAGACTCTATACAGAGACAAATTTAACTCTTCATTGGTCGGAGATGGGAGGATGTTACGGTCAGTTGGTCGAAAGGTCATCAGAGGATTCTCCGTTCGCTGATTAAGCTCATCAGAATCCTTACGATCTGTTAGTAAGCCGGGAGATTGATCCCTATTCCCCAAATTGGCTCGTCTAGGGGAGATAACCTGTGCTTACCAGCGCCGGAACTTTTTATCCTCTGATGACCTTTTGACTAATTGACAGTAACAACGTTCCGTCTCCGAGAGATGAGTTAGATTTGTCCTTGTATAGAGTCTGATCAACTGTCCACAATGTTACAGTTTCGTGGATGTGAAACCATTGATCAGCCTATAACCAGACTTTAACATTAGTGCTTTAATATGAATATATATATATATATTGGGTTGGCAACTAAGTTTCCGCCGTTTTTTTAAATTTTGGAATTTATTGCGGTTTTAAATTTTGGAATCTATTTTTTTGAGAATTCTATTTTTGAATCATTTTTTAATCTATTTTGTTTTTTTCTAGTTAATTTTTGTTTATTTTCAGATCATTAAAATGGAACGTCAAGTTAAAAAAAACAAGCATTTTTGACACTTTCTTTTTGCTTTTAATCAAGGTTCTAAGGCCACAAAAGCTGCTCATGACATTTGTGCTGTGTATGGAGAGGGTGCCATAACTGAAAGAACTGCTCATGATTGGTATGCCAAGTTCAAAAATGGAAATTTTGGCCTCAAAGACGCACCGCGTTCTGGCCGCCCAGAGCAATTAAACCAACTTTTGCACGAAAATTCTCGTCAAACGATAAGGAACCTGGCAGAGAAAATGGAATGCTCCCACACTGCTATAGAGAAGCATCTTCAATCGATGGGAAAAGGTTTAGAAGTATGGAGCATGGGTTCTGCATGATTTAAGTGACAACAACAAAAATCAACGAGCCACAATCTCCACTGGTTTACTTGCTTGTCACCACTCAAATTATGGACACAAGCAACGATTTCTTTACCGAATCGTTACTAGTGACGAAAAATGGTGCCTGTACATCAATATGAAGCAGCATAAGGAATAGCTTAGCTCTGATAAACAAGTAACACCGCGCCTGAAGCAAGATTTTCATCCGTGTAAAACGATGTTCTGCATATGGTGGGACTGGGAAGGGATTATCCATTACGAATTGCTTGAACGGAACTGTAGCAAACTCATAAGAGGCGGAGAGAGAACGTAGGTTCATTTGCCCGAACATGAAAAATGATTGATTTCTCATTGGTTAAAAATTACTGCCCATATACGAATTCTGAACTTTGTTGAAGAAGTGTTTCACGAGGTACAGTTCTAGGATTCGTGTATGAGCAGTTATAAAAACCCTGATTTTCAGGAAACACTCCAGTGATCGTTGGACTGACACTCAAATCCACGACACTCACTCAAGTGATCGTTGGACTGTCACTCAAATCCACAACATTCAGTCAAGTGATCGTTGGGTTGCCATTCAAATCCACGACACTCACCCTCTTGAGTATCGGCTAATATCTATGCCATGTTCAATACTCAATTCCAACAATATTGAATTGTTGTGAACTCTTGTAGCTAGAATGAAAGATTAGTTAGTATAATTTTTAAGTTGTAATTCTCTTCGACAAAATGACTTTATTTCTAATGGTTCTATAAATGCTAAATGTACATAATAAACTAATGTAGAAATTTAATTCCTTTTACTTCTCGTTTCTTTCAACTTGTTGAATTTATTTCTGTATATTTATGAAACTATATTTTTTTATGTGTAACGGTCAAAAGAATACGAATCTATATCTTCAACATACATGTAGGTATTGAACGCACGTTCAGCGTCTTGGTATGTATACATCATAACATTTACACAGCCTAAACTAAGAGTTATGCTTAGTGATAAATACTTATAATTAAGTTATAAGTAACAAGATTATCATTATAGCTTTTAATTAAGAAGTAATAATATTTGTTATAACTTACAATCGAAAACATTGTAAATAAAGATATAGTATTCACATCCCGACCTGTACAACATAAAAGAACCAAACAGTCAACGCGGAACTCTATGTTCAACAGATGGAATGACTCAACACAGCTATTCAAGAGAAAAGACCTAATCGTCAGCATGGAGTTCTTCTGCTGTACAACAACGCCCGCCCTTATATCACCAATATGACCAAGGAAGCCATTCAAACGCATGGCTGGGAAGTGCTGCCACACTTGCTGTACTCTCCTGATTTGGCACCAATGGATTTCCATCTCTTTTGATCTCTTTCAAATACTATGTGCAGAGTTTCGTTCAATACTGACGCAGAATTGAGAGCTTGGTTGCATCAATTTTTCGAGTCGAAATCGGGTGATTTCTACCAACGAGGTATTGAAAATCTTGTTGAACATTAGGAAAAAGTTGTAAACAACAAGGGTGAATACATTATTGATTAATTAGTTGTTATTTTTTATTAAACCCTTTAAAAAATTTAAATTTTAAAAAATGGCGGGAACTTAGTTGCCAACCTAATATATATATATATATTTATATATATATATATATATATATATATACACAACACATTTGGTGGGTTACATGTATTGTTTAATAACAGTTTGATTTGGCTCCATGCAACTTAAAGTTTCATAGACTCATCAGGTTTAGGTGATTGAATCAGTTACCTAAGCCCTTGGGCAACTAAAAGCCTTGTGAAATTTAAAGATGTCCGTTTGTGTGTGTGTGTGTATATATATATATATAAATATATATATATATATATATATATATATATATATATATATATATATATATATATATATTATTAGGGACAAATCCAAAATTACAGGTAAAAAACTCAATTAAAATCAATTTATAAAAAATTAAAATTAAATTGAGCCTTGTAGATAAAGTATATATAAAATATATATAGTTTTAGGGAAAATAACCAATTTTCAAGAACTCATCGATGAAAATCCACTATCACATATAGAAAAATTAATAATTAAAAGCACAATAAATGAGTATAATATAAAGTAAAGTAAATATCATAAGATAACTATAATAAAAAGATTACACGTGTTTCATAACCAATTTTCAAATAGAAAAGAAATTTAAATCGATTAAAATCAATTGAAATTATCGAAAATAAGTTCTATTCAAAAATATAGCTACTCGTCAGATCGTAAGTAGAACAATAATTAGATATATATCTCAACCAACAATAAGTACCAAATGAATTAATATGAAATACTTATTATATAAAGATAGAAAAATTATTTAAAAAATATCATAATATCAAAATAATAACCATTCAATAATCATCCCTTCATCCATAATAATAACATGTATATTATATACAAAAAACATCTTACCTAATAGTATTTGAAAATAATATGTATTCTTGTTTTTATACTATTCATTTGGTTCTTTATAGATTATTTTAATAGATAACTTATTTAACACTATATTATTTAGAAGTTATAGTTTCATTTCAACATAATATTAGAACTTCGATTGGAATAGTGTTGATATATTTTCGATTATTTTTGATTAATATTATTTGATTAATTATTAATCTTTATAGTTTATAATATCGTTAAAGTTTTTTTAAAATCAAAACTTTGTATATATATAAAGTTTAACCTTTTATTCTTAATAATTTTTTCTTTCCTAATTTTTTCATTCCTAATTTTTTCCATTCATAATTTTTTCATTCATATTTTTTATTATTACGTTTGTAGAAATAAATAATCTTGTATTTTTCTATTATTCAATTGATCTTTAATCATAATTAAATAAACGTCTTTAGCTTTAAATAGTATAGCTTTAACTATTACACCGGTTAAATATGTACTAATTTTATCTTCATTATTATTTTAAACTTAAACTTCGTTCAACTTGTATTTAAAACAATGATAATTTAAAACAATGATAATTTAGGTAAGATGTTTTTTGTATATAATATACATGTTATTATTATGGATGAAGGGATGATTATTGAATGGTTATTATTTTGATATTATGATATTTTTTAAATAATTTTTCTATCTTTATATAATAAGTATTTCATATTAATTCATTTGGTACTTATTGTTGGTTGAGATATATATCTAATTATTGTTCTACTTACGATCTGACGAGTAGCTATATTTTTGAATAGAACTTATTTTCGATAATTTCAATTGATTTTAATCGATTTAAATTTCTTTTCTATTTGAAAATTGGTTATGAAACACGTGTAATCTTTTTATTATAGTTATCTTATGATATTTACTTTACTTTATATTATACTCATTTATTGTGCTTTTAATTATTAATTTTTCTATATGTGATAGTGGATTTTCATCGATGAGTTCTTGAAAATTGGTTATTTTCCCTTATATATATGCAGTTACTGCGTGGATATATTAACCTCTTAAAGGGGTGATTCCTTCCAAGTTACACTGTTTAATACCTTATATTGTTGAGAAATATCTTATCAATATAAATAGGTAGATTATAAATATTGAATATTATTAAGTAAGAAAATGGAGAGTTTAAATGGATATAGATTAATTTATTAACATATTGTTAATTAAGCCTTTAGTTTACTCTCAATACAAATTACAAACCTATAGAATAAAATAAGTTTGCATTTTGAAGATTTTGAGTAAGATATCATCATGTCCAATAGACATTAAAGAAACTTCATGCTGATCAATTGAGATGCTCCAACAGACTCTGTTGGAGAATCTCAATTGATCAACATGTTTCATCATCATCATTATCGCCACCACCTTAGAGAAAGGTAACTATAGAGATATTAAGTTGCTGGACTAGGTCATGAAAGATATGCAAAGTTATAGTTCTATTGATTAGGAAGAGAGTTAGCGAAGATGAGATGCAGATTGATTTTGTGCCAAGAAGTATTACTGCTAAAGTTCTGGTGAAAAGTGCTTACCTAGATTACCTAAGAGTAAGCAAGTATTCCTAACACTCATCAAGTTCAAGAAAGCCTTCAACAGGATGCCTCACTCTGTGATCTGATGACTGTTGAGCAAGGAAGGATTGACAAATGGCTTGTTAGAGCCAGCAATGGGTTCAATGACAAATTTAGTGAGCATGTAAGGGTCGAACAGTCCCCTTTTATTTATCATAGTCCTCTAAGTATTAAAAGATGAGTTCATGACTGGTTGTCTGTGGTAATTCCTATTTGCTGATGTCCATGTTCTTACAACTGAATATGTAGTACAATTAGAGAAGAAATTCCAGGTGTGTAAGCAAGAACAGAATGAAAAGACCTCAAATTTATTTAGCAAAGACTAAAAGTGTCAATGGGTTGGAAAAATAAGGAGTCTACTTCTATCAAGCAAATGGCCTTGTTCAGTATATAGATAAGAAGTAGGAATTCCATACAGTGTATTGAGTGAAAACTTTGGACACACAAGTGGTGCAGTGGAATCATAGACATATTAGCTAAAAAATCAGACTGTCTATGTGGTTGATGTATAGGAGCAATAAATACTAAGAGTACACAAGAAATAGATTCTCTCAAATGTTTGGAATGATTCAGAGAAGTAATTGACAGCTTAGATGACTGAATTAGTAGTGGAGGCAGATATTCAGAAAGTATAGTAACCAGAATAAGAACAGGAGGAAGTTCAGGCAGCTATTACTTCTCTTGGCAATAAAAGATTTCTTTCTCAGATTGAAAGGTAAACTGTGTGATAGATGTAAATTTAAGAACTTCAGATTTTAACAGTTGCTTTTTAAGGATTTCACAATAAAAAATGTGTTCTTGAAGACAGATTTCGAAAATCTGTTTAAAAAGTACCTTTTTCGTAGCACCCTTCTGTACACTCTGTACAATGGTTGATGTTTGGAAGGGTATCCAGCCATAGAAATCATGCCAAAATTGAGATATTGGAATGTGTTTTTTCTGACCCATAAAATCATCTTGAACCATACAACAGCATGGAAAGCAAACATAACATGATGATGATGACATATGGTGGATTTCTGTTTCTTGGAAATGAGGTTTCAGCTATTTGATCAACTGAATCATCCACTCTTAATATTATTTTCAGATGGAATTAGTATGACACAAAATGCGTGACAAGGCTGTTCATTTTGGATAACTGGTGCAACCTACTCAACAGGCCTCTATAGAGTTACTGGCAACCCAATTTTACTTACAATATATGGATCAACCCCAAGGCTATATGAAGTGACATTTAATTAAGATACCATGCAGTAGTGGACATTTACTATTGCTAAGTGAACTTGTTATTTATGCTTATATATATGTGTGTGTGTGTATATACACATGTATATATGTATAAGTACATGTACATATATACACATGTATATATGTATAAGTACATGTACACATATATTAGTAAAAAAAAACATTTGTTGAAAATTGTAATTAGAACTCTGCTTCAAAATTTGGTATCCTACATAAAATAAACAAAAATCAGTTGATATGGAGCTCATTAGAAAAAGATGGAGTATAGATAGATAGTTCAGTCAGTCAGCAACAACTATGATTTCATGTGGCTTAATGAGTTTTCTCAAGCAGAGCATATCGCCAAAGGTCTTGGTTACTTGTCACCACCTCCACGAGGCCCAACATTCGAAGATCGTGCTTCATCACATTGTCCCATGTCTTCCTGGGTCTACATTTTCCACAGGTTCCCTCCACAGTTACAGATCAGCACTTCTTTACACAGTTGTCCTCATCCAGATGCATCACATGACATACCAGTGCTTTCGTCTCTCTTGCACACCACATCTGATGTGTCTTATGTCCAGTTTTTCTCTCTCTCTCTCTCTCTATATATATATGTATAGGTACAGGAGAGGCTGTTTGGTAAGAATCTTGCTTCCCAACCACATGGTTCTGGGTTCAGTCCCACTGCATGGCACCTTGGGCAAGTGTCTTCTACTATAGCCTTGGGCCGACCAAAGCCTTGTGAGTGGATTTGGTAGACAGAAACTGAAAGAAGTCTGTCATATATATGTTTGTATTTGTGTGTCTGTGTTTGTTCCCCACCATTGCTCGACAGCTGATGTTGGTGCGTTTATGTCCCTGTAACTTAGGGGTTCAGCAAAAGAGACTGATACAATAAGTACTAGGCTTACAAAGAATAAGTCCTGGGGTTGATTTGTTCAACTAAAGGCGGTGCTCCAGCATGGCTGCAATCAAATGACTGAAACAAGTAAAATAATAAAAGAATATATACATACAAATACACAGTATTGTACACATATGAGGTGCATTCCAGAAGTTTTGAGACTTTTTCAGGAAAGACATTTACTAATTTCAAAGAAGTACAAAACTTTTATCTCCTTCAATGTAGGATCCTCTGACTTTAATGCACGTGTTGAAGCCACATTATGAAGGTCCCTTGGAAGCCCACCAAAGTGGAGGTACCCAGCACCCTTGTCACAACTTCCTTCATCTTCACCTTCAACTTAAGGAGCAATAAAAAGTCACAGGGAGCAAGTTCTGGACCATAGGGAGGGTGATGGACAGTTTTGATGCTCATCTCTGTCAAGTATCAGGATGGAATTGAGGACTGTTGCATTCTCCTGACCTGAGTTAAAGAGCTCTGGCCTTTTGTGATAAAATTGCTTCTTGAATTCCCTCAAAACCTCCACAAAGTAATCTCTGTTGACCATCTGGACTGAGGGCATCCAGTAGATATAGATGATGGCTTTACCACCAAAAAAGGGAATCATTGTGGACTTGCTTTACCTAGCCTTCTTGTGTCTGGAAGAGCTAGGGTACTTCCATTGGGCACTCTGTTTCTTGGTGTCTTGATCATATCAGTAGATCTAGCTTTTGTCAAAGGTCACAAGAGACTCAAGTTGTCTTGGATTGAAGGCTCAACCATCTCACTGCTGTTACTGTGTTTTTTCTGTTTGTCACTGAATACCCCGGGAACAAACTTTTCACAAATTTTGTGTCTGTTCAGGTCTTCATGAATAATTCTATGTACAGTTACCACACCACCTCCAAACTCTATGCTTATTGTTTTTATAGACACATGACAGTCTTCATCCAGAAAATTGTAAATTTTCTCCCATACCTTTCATTGTCTCATACCTCCTCTCTACCTTCCTTGAACCTCTTGTCCTAGTGTAGTGGAAAACAGATGCTTGGCTCATACAAGTTAATCCATAAGCAGTCTGGAGCATTTCATAAGTTTCCTGTAGCATTTTTTGTCCAGTTTAACTCAAAAGCTTATTGCATAGCAAACTTCCAAATTGTCTTCACGTCCCAACTGCATTTTGCAAACTAGTCAACTGTGACAAGCAGTGTTTAGTAGGGTATGTTCACAGTGCTGTTCCACTTGTCACCTTCAATCTGGAATAAAAAGTTGGCAGGTCAGCTTATTAGATGTATTATGTTGAAAAATACCAATATATGTATCTTTGCAGGCCAGATTGAAGCATAAACTAGATTTCACCAACTGGATAGGGACAAATGTTTCTGCAAATCCTATAATTATAATGGAAGAAGAAGATACCCCAAAAGTATCATAAAAACCTTCCTTCCATTATAAAATGGTGACCCCAGTCTAAAAGGATTTTCAACAGCTGAAAGCTTCTATCGTTGTTAAAATGGCTCACACAAACAAAAAACTTAGTTTCTAAGTGCAGCAACGAGAGGACATATTTCAAGCAAGCTGGCCATCAACTTCACAGCCCGAGTTTGAATACAAAAGTTTCGCCATCGTTACAATTCCGAAAAGAATGAGCTTCACATGTGGATGACTTCACACCTTATCTTCCAGTTGTTGAATGTTGTAGATATTCCCACTAGCCAGTCGCTTCTCTGTGCTGTACCCTGTGTCTTTCTATGTTCATGTGTTCGCTCTACCTCAAAACAGAAAAGCAGTACAAACTTATACACACAAATGAACAGAAGAGAAGAACCGCAAATTCGTCTCCTGCTCGTTTTCCCTTGAGCTCCATAGATGAAGTAAACAAATGACACCATTTTGAGAAATGACGAAAACTGCTAGAAATGAGCTGGTAAACTTGTAATGACTAGATCATTTCCCACCATTTCATTTTCGCCATTTTTCCTGTTGAAGCCTACAACCATCGTTCCTGTCTACCGTCATGTTCTGACACCTCACATGTTGTTAGAAACAGAAAACCACCAATTCGCCCACCAATTTCTGATACCATCTTGAAAAAAAAAACGGAACAAATATTTTTTTCAGTGGATTGTAACACAGCTTTGGTGACTAACAAAAAAAAAAAGAAAAAGAAAAATTTTTTTTTCCTTTCTGCACATAGTACAAAAAAATTAAAGCTTTTGCTAAGAAAACTTTTTTCTGCACACATGTTTATTATTCCAACACTTTTGTCGGTTCTTTGGTACTTTTCTCTAGTTTTGTACATTCCCATATTTTTTCCTTTTTCCTTTCTTTCCTGTAAAAGATGAGTCTTCCCAGCTTGCCCGCATACTCTGGTGATGTCACACTTTGGTTCGCTCAATTGGATGCATATTTTTCTGCCCATGCTGTGCCTCACCAACTGCAACTGAACCTTTTGTACTGTGAAATACCTTCACCTCTTGCATGCTCAGTGAAAGATCTCATTACTGACCCACATCCGGACGCAGCTTACATGTCCATCAAATCCAAGATTCTCCGTCAGAACACACAATCCGCAGAGTAAATTCTGATGCAGGATGGACCCCTGGGAGATAGGACACCATCGATTGTGAGAACTCAACGACATTCCACTTGAGGACAATCCTCTGCTAAGGAAATTGTTTTTCTCTCGTCTACTGCCAAATGTCCAATTGATACTGGCCACAATGGTCGACTTCAATTCGCTTGATCAGATAGCCACCATGGCAGACACCTCACCATACCTGTTTGGACCCCGTAGTAGCTTCCTCTACTACAACAGTCTCCTACCTTGTCACATGACACTTTGGAGAGAGTCAATGCATTAACATGTTGCATGGACACACTGTGGCGAGAACACGTGAGCTCTCATTGTCCTCACAGCAGAAGCCGTTCTAAGTCACAGTCATCTAGTTCTGCTCCTATGATTTCCAATGTCTGCTGGTACCATGCTAGATTTAAGGACAAAGCCCATTGATGCATACAGCCCTGTTCATTCAAGCTGTTGGGAAACTAGTTGCAGAAGATTTGGGCACATCAATTTCTTCCCACAATTTTTCATCTCATCGTGCATTCTTTGTTAAGGATGATGTGTCTAGTGAATCGTTCATGGTTGACACTGGATCCAGCTGTTCTATTTGACCCTTGTATCTTACTTCAAACAATCTGAAGCAATCTGCCATTAACCTGCATGTGGTGAATCTATTCCTGATAAAAACTGACCGTCGGGTCTCATTAAACTTAGATCTCAACCTTCAAAGGGATTTTAGGTGGATTTTACTCTAAATAGATTGTTCCACTTTGGAGAATTATTCTTGGTGAAATTTTTGCTGGAATTTTATTTCTATATCTTTTGTTACATCACTACCATTGTTGATTTCCTTTTGATCGATGTAAATCCCACTTTTTGTGTGTTGCATTCCTCCTCTTAATGTTGTCCTCAATGTCTTGAACTCCTGTGGTTAATAAAAGGAATGATTATTTATTATCATTATTATTATTATTATTATTATTATTATTGAGTGAGAGAACAGTGTACGCCACCAAAGTGACACTGGGGTACAAATATATGAAGCTCAAGATACCTAGCATGACCACCTGTCTAATAAGGGTACATCAGGAACGATTTATAAATACTTTATAAAGCACAAAATGAGTTAGAATAAAGAAATAAATGTGTCAGCTTTCAAATAAAAAATAAAGATTGTGAAAATATAATAATGGTGCAAAATGAGTAGCTGTCAAAGTTTACCATATAGCTTACTATAAATTTCATACTTGACGACCTAATATAGGTAATGAAGGCTGTTCTTTAGTCAGGGGTCATTAAAAAGCAAAGATATACTTTGAGGTTTGGAAGTCATGAAAATATGACAATGAAAATTGAATGACGATGATGAAGATGATGATGCAGAGATGTGAATGAATGACGAACAATTAATTATGAAGATGGTCATTTATTTAAACTCAATTAGTCATTACAATATAAAATAAATAATGTTGTGTGTACACATTGTAAATACAGTAATATATTTTCTGTGGATCCATGGTTCATTTTGTATGGGAACTTGCTTCATCCCTATGCTGTGAGAGAGAGAGAGAGAGAGAGAGAGAGAGAGAGAGAGAGAGCATGAAAGTATCTTTAAAAATGAAGAGAGTGATAAATCTATTCTCTCACATCACTCTGACTAGAAATTGGCTGATGCTCCTGGTTTGGTATCATCTGTACCAAAGAGATGGATTTAACATTTCACTGGGTATTTGTTAAGTTGGGTGACTGAAATAGTTCGACCTAAAACAACAGATTTCTCCAGAATTATCTTTCTGACCCTTCTATGACTAGAGGAGGTCTCAGAGGTCAACTCATTCACATAAATCTCAAAGTGCAGAGAGGAGAACACAAAAGACAGGACATTTGTTTGGAAATTAATAAAAATATGGATTTGGTTTTCAATCCACCTAGCTGTTGTAGCTGGTCACTAAATATGCATTACAGCCAATCTTACCAGCTGGTTTCGAACTAGGGGTTTAATGAGGTATTAGATAAAAGCCTGATTATGTAATCCTGTGCTCTTCGGAGACCACAGTTATGGGAGTAACTATAGTGACTGCTTTCTATGGCCGGAGGTGAAATGACACATCCAGGTTGTGGTTGCTGGGAAAAAGACGACAAAACAAACTGAGCATGAGTTAAGAGTTATGTCCCTTGGCATCAAAAAACCACCTCTGGGGATGTTGCAAGGTGACAGGAGTTTTCTGGAAATATGTTTATGTTTTGGGGTTGGTGTTCTTGTAGTGTTAGAATATATGCAGTGGTACTATATGTTTAGTGTTTTGGGGGCTGGGGAGCAAAGTCTGCACAAGTACCTATGTGTTTGTTCATTTGTGTGTGTTTTGTTTATATTTTGGTTCAATACTTTAGAGTATTTGTGTAGGCATGGAATGTGTGTAGGGGTACTATATGTGTTGGGGCTTATATTGGGAGTTGGTGGATAGAGGAGCTATTGGATGGATGTCCCCCATGATTGGATGCTCATTTGCATACATTCTGGTCAAACTCTTTACAGAATTCCCAGCTATTCGTCATGGGGAGCTGAATTTGGGGAACTGGCGATTATAGTTACAATGAGGCTCATAGATGTGATAGAATGCACTTCCTTTCAGGTAACAAAGATTAAAAATTTCACCTCTGCTGTTCAGATAGATCCTTGGGTGCTGAGAGTTGTTTAACATGGCTCTTTTCTTGGCTAGGCATAATCTGCACTTCCTACTGCTATTGAAGTAAGCTTTGCATTTCTCTAATATCCTCCACTCTATGTTGTATTCTGTGGCACTCTCAGACTGATATACAGTGGACAAAATAATGGAAACACCTTAAAATTTCAAACAAATTTATTTTAATATGGGGTAGGACCACCTTTGGCAGTAATTACAGCTTGAATTCTATGAGCTATGGACTTGTACAAAGTTTGAATTGTTTCCAAAAGAATTTTTGGCCATTCTTCAACTTAAACAGTCTCTAGTTCTTGTAGCTATGATGATGGAAGATATCGACTTCTTATTTGTTTTTCTAAAATGCACCATAAATGTTCAATAATATTGAGATCTAGGGACTGTGGTAGCCAGATAAGATGTTCAACTTCAGTAGAATGTTCCTTGTGTCATTCAGTAACAACTTCAGCTGTGTGAATTGGTGCATTATCATCCTGAAAGATTGTGTTTCCCTCTGGAAAGAGTTCCACAACCATAGGATGAATTTGATCACATAAAATGCTTAAATAGTCTTGACTATTAATTCTGTTATGAAGGGAAACCATTGGACTGGCAGATTTCCAAGATATAGCCCCACCAGATCATCACAGATCCTCCTCCATGTTTAATAGTTGGAAGAAGGCAGTCTGAGTCAAATGCTTCTTTTGGCTGTCTCCACACGTATACTCGGCCGGTGGTCAGAAATAAGGTAAAGGATGACTCGTCTAAGAAAATAACATTCTTCCACTGCTCTAGAGACCAATTCTGTAGGTTTTTACTTCACTCTAAATGCTTTGCAATGTTTGCTTTGAAAGTAGTGGTTTTCTGATTGCAGCCCTCCTGTGAAATCTGGCTTTGTGCAGCTCCCAGCAAACATTTTTTGTGGAAACTGGGTTCTTGAGGTGGTCATTAAGCTCTGCAGTAATTCTGGGAGCTGTACTTTTGTGATCCTTTCTAACAATTTGCATAAGAGTCTGACGGTCCCTATCTGAAAGTTTTGGTTATTTTCTGGAGTTTTGTTCCGATGAGGAGGTTTTTCCCTTTTTCTCAAAGCTGTCATTACTTTCGAGACAGTACTTCTTGATACACCAAACATTTTGGCTGTTTTCATTATGCTAGCACCTGCCATATAAGCACCAACAATTTGACCTCTTTGAAAGTCTGATAGCTCTGTCATTTTAATGAATTTTAATTACCTTTTTCTGATAACTGAAAAGAAACAGTAATTTTTGCAAAACATATTAAGTGACACTAATAATAAATCAAAAAACATAAAAATAAAACAAGCTTTTGACAGTTTTATAGATATTTCAAAATTATGATGCTATGATGCAAGGTGTTTCCATTATTTTGTCCAACCCCTGTATATATGTGTGTGTGTGTGTGTGTGTGTGTGTGTGTGTGTGTGTGTGTGTAAAGTGATACCTCGCAGTACAAGTTTAATTCATTCCATGACTGAGGTTGTTTTATGATTTACTCATTTTACAAATCAGTTTTCCCCATTGAAATTAATTAAAATATAATTAATCCATTCCAGCCCCACAAAATCACTCAAAAATAATTTTTTATGGATTTTAAAATGGAAAAGGTGCAGTTACAAGGAAAATGACAATTATAAAATCATAATAAAAGAGAATGCAAAAGAAATATGTAAACTGGTTTTATTAATTGAATTATGTTAACGATGGGACAATTTGTGCGCAAGGAAGATGATGGAGTGAGGAGGAGGATTACTGTTTGGGAGGAGAATCTCCTTCCATTAAGACTTCAGGAAGAACAATTTAGGCTTTTTGGACACACTTTCTTCACTTTTCACACTTTTAGGTTGTTTCACTAGAAACATATCAAGAGAAGTCTGCTTTTTCCTGCCTTTCAAAATGTTACAAGAATATGCCAGAGCAGTGTCATTAAATAAAGCAGCTGCACGACCTGTAGATACTTTTTCAGGATGATTTTTTTCTACAAATTCAAAAACATACTGCCACTTTGCCAACACTGCCTTTATGTCACTTGTAGAGATAGTCTTCTCTGCTACACCGATCTCCCCCACAGCATCCAAATGCTGCTGCTCTTTAAGTTGCAGGAGTTCATCTGATGTTAGCTCCTCTGAGTGTTCCTCAATGAGATCATTAATGTCTCCATCATCAACCTTGAGGCCCATTGACTTGCTAAGAGACACTATATCCTCAACTACAGCTGTCTCAGACTCAAACTCCTCAAAGTCTCTTTTGGATACACAGTCAGGCTACAGTTTCCTCCATGCAGAATTCAGCATTCTCCATGTTACACCCTGCCAGGCCATATCGATGATTTTCAGGGAGTTAACAATGTTGTACTGCTCCTTCCAAAATTCACAGAGGGTTAGATTTGTATTTTCAGTGATTTCAAAGCACTGATGAAACAGGTATTTGATATACAATTTCTTAAAATTAGAAATCACATGTTGGTTCATAAGCTGCAAAATAGGGTAGTGTTGCATGAAAGATACAGAACATTTATGAATTTAAATTTGTCCAGGATATCATCTTCGAGGTTAGGAGGGTGAACAGGAGCATTGTCGAGGATGAGGAGCACCTTGGGAGGAAGATCATTCTCCAGAAGGTACTTTTTCACTGCTGGTCTGAAGACAAGGTTGACCTACTCAGTGAAGAATTGCCTAGTGACCTAGGCTTTAATGTTTGCCCTCCACATTACCTGCAGCTTCTTCTTCAGGATTTTGTGTGACTTGAATGCTTGTGGGTTTTCAGAATCATAGACAAGGAGTGGCTTGATTTTCAAGGCTCCACTCACATTGGCACAAAGGGTGAGAGTTAGCCTGTTTTTCATAGGCTTGTGGATTGGCATTTTCTTCTCCTCTGCAGTTATGTAGATTCTTCTGAGCATATTTTTCCAAAAAAGGCCAGTTTCTTCAGAGTTGAATACCTGTTGTGTGATGTACCCCTTGGCTGCAATGAGTTGATGGTATTCATGCACAAAATCCTCAGCTGCCTTCATGTCAGAACTCTTCTTGAAGAGGACTGTTTCATTAGTCCTCTTCTTGAAATTATCAAACTAGCTGTGATTGGACTTAAATGCATCTGCTGATGTCTCCTCCATTGATGTTCCAGGGTTTTGCTTCAGGAGATCCTCATACACCACCCATGCTTTCTTGCAGATGATGGTCTTTGTAATCATATCCTTTGTTTATCCACAGGAGAAGCAATTTTTCCATCCCTTCGTGGACATTGCTTACAGAGCCTGGTAACAACTTTTGCTGTTGCAACAGCATTGATCTCATCCATTTTCTTCAGGATGGTACAGATTATCGACATGCTATGTCCTCTACACATACTCCTTTCTCATGTTTATCAATGATTCCCTTCTTCAGTTATATTGTAATCAGCTTTTTCTTCTTAGCATAGGTCCTTTCCACTAACCTTCTTAGGTCCCATGGCTAACACAGCTAATTATTATAAAATAATAGCAAAAAATGCACAAAACTAACAATAACATTGGGAAAAACACAATAGGGGTGCTGCCAGGAGATAAACATGTGAATTGAGCAAGCGGATGCTGTGCTTGTTGGGAGAGTATGTGTGAGTTCAGCACCGACTAGCCGGCAATTGTCTGAAATTCACTTGTACTACAGATTTCCACTTGTACTTCAAGACAAAAATTCGCACAAGCCTTGGCTCATATAGCAAATTGCCTGTACAATGATGCACTCATACTGCAAGGTTTTACTGCATATATATATGGATATGTATGTATATATATAAATATATTGTTATGTATGTGTGTGTGTGTATATATATATCATCATCATCATCATCATCGTTTAACGTCCGCTTTCCATACTAGCATGGGTTGGACGATTTGACTGAGGACTGGTGAAACCGGATGGCAACACCAGGTTCCAGTCTAATTTGGCAGAGTTTCTACAGCTGGATGCCCTTCCTAACGCCAACCACTCAGAGAGTGTAGTGGGTGCTTTTACGTGTCACCCGCACGAAAACGGCCACGCTCGAAATGGTGTCTTTTATGTGCCACCCGCACAAGCCAGTCCAGGGGCACTGGCAACGATCTCGCTCGAAAATCCTACGGGAGCCAGTCAGGCGGTACTGGCAACGGCCACGCTCAAAATGGTGCATCTCATGTGCCACCCGCACAAGAACCAGTCCAGGGGCACTGGCAACGATCTTACTTGGCTTGCAGGGTCTTCTCATTTCCAAAGGTCTCGGTCAGTAGTCATCGCCTCGGTGAGGCCCAATGTACGAAGGTCTTGCCTCACCACCTCAGCCCAGGTCTTCCTGGGCCTACCTCTTCCACGGGTTCCCTCAACTGTTAGGGTGTGGCACTTTTTCACGCAGCTATCCTCATCCATTCTCACCACATGTCCATACCAGCGCAATCGTCTCTCTTGCACACCACAACTGATGCTTCTAATGTTCAGCTTTTCTCTCAAGATACTTACACTCTGACGGGTATTCACATTGACATTACAAGATACTTACACTCTGACGGGTATTCACATATATATATATATATATATATATATATATATATATATATATATATATATATATAGAGAGAGAGAGAGAGAGAGAGAGAGAGAAAGAGAGAGAGAAAGAGAGAGAGAGAGAGAGAAAGAGAGATATATATATGTGAACACACGCACACACACATATATAAATGTATATATATATATGTGTGTGTGTGTATATATATATATATATATATATATATATATATAATGTATGTATGTATGTATGTATATATATAAAATGTCACTTTAATCCAAACAATATATATTATCTCTATATATAAAATTCCTTGTCTCTCTGTCTGTCTGTCACTTATTCTTTTCAAACTTGTTTGAATTTTTGAATTTTCACTCTAATGTAATCCACACTCTCGAAAATGTATTTCTGCAAAATCTATAATACATTAAAAGTGAGCTTGAATTGTGCTTGCTTGCTTGCAATGTTACCTAGTCAAACTGGTGCATAATGGGAAAATACTATGAATTAAGTCCCCCCTGAAATGTGAATATGAACTGAGTAAAACAAGTTTCGCATAAATCGGACAAGTGGTTGTTGAGATATTAGGGGTTTTGGGGGTATAAATACACAGAACAGTGCATAATGGGAAAATATTCCGAAAATAACTTAACCCTGACAGGGAAGAAATTCTTACCTTTCGATTAGACACCGTGACTTGACAACAAAAAAATATGATTTGTTTTTTAAAGTATATGTTTCTATGTTTGCTTTTGTTAAACACAATATTTTAATCATTTAGAAATATTTTTAAGTGAATGTGATTTCAAAAATGTAAGCTGTTTGTACGGTAAATATTTATATTTTAGCTTTCTTTAAACAGACAATACTTTAATGTATTTTAAATTATTTTAAAGTGAATATCATTACAAAATATTTTCTGGCATATTAAAAAAATACTTTAAAGTGAAAATGACTTTAAAAATTCAGTAAACATTTCATTAAAGACCCATTTGTAACCTTGGTGTGAAATAATTTTTTTCCATAGGTTTTTTCGATTGCATTCAACACAGCTTACCTTCAAAGAGTTCCAAGGGTTCCACCAACCCCATTTTTTGGACAAAAGAAGTGTTTTGCAGCATATTAGGAGGTCACTGTAATTCATTCAATGAACAAAAAAAAATTTCCAATGATTCTGGGATAGGGGATAGGGTCCGATTTCCCTTCATTTTTTTCTGAACAAAAATAAGGGGTATTTGATTCTACACAAAAAAATCCAAGGTTTTTTTCTCTTATTGAAATGTTTGTGGGTGTACTTCACAAAATTTACCACAAGAAATTATTACAGCTACTTTCATTGTTTACAATCTTCTATGCCAGTGTATTTGTGTATAAGTAAATAACCATGGGTATATATTTCATAAAGGACCTGTTTGTACCTCAGTGTGAAATAAGTGCATTCACTGTATCTGACCCCTAAACTCACTGCAAGCTGATTGGGCCAAACACTCACCCATCAATTTCAGCCAAATTTTATGAATATATACTTCAACTGTCTAATACTACATACAATATTTGTAAACAAACCCGAAAGGCTTTGTAGGTTACGGAGAGAAAGCCACTATGGAAGTCTCTTAGTACAATAATAACTGTATAAAAATATGTCATAACATGCAGAAGGACCCGGTTTCAATCAGGTTATAAACTTATAGCCTTAACATAGTTCTCTTTGCTTGTATTGTAATTTGACACCTTCCTTCTAGGCATGATTAGGTAAATATTTCATAAAGGACCCATTCATACCTCGGTGTGAAATAATTATTTTCTACGAGTTTTTTTGAGTGCATTCAATGTATTTGACGTCCAAACCTGCCACAAGCCTCTTTTTTCTGGAAAAGAAAGTGGGGGGAGGGGTCAAAAAATTATTTCACAGTGATATCTGTGGGTCCTTTATTGCAAATAGCTGTTACGTGGTAGTAGGGCGTGCTAGAAACAGTAACCAAATCTCTCCTTTTCTGGGGAAAGGAGCCGTTTACATGTGATTTCGGTGTCACATTCATTGATAATTATACTTTTCCAGGTTATTTTGCAAATAACCTGGAAAAGAAGAAGAACAACTCATGAAACAAAACCCCATTGGTGGGTAACTCCGAGGCCCCCCCTTTCTTTTCCAGAAAAAGTGGCTAGCGGCGGGTTTGGAGGTCAGATATGTTGAATGCACTAAAAAAAACTTGTGGAAAATAATTATTTCACACTGAGGTATGAGCGGGTCTTTTACGAAATATTTACCTAATCCTGCTTAGAAGGAAGGTATCAAGTTACACTACAAGCAAAGAGTACTGTGTTAAGGCTATGAGCTTATAACCTGAGTGAAACTGGGTCCTTCTGCTTGTTATGATATATTGTTATATAGTTATTATTGTACTTAGAGATATAGTAATCTGTGGTCAGTAGCTAAAATAGTTGAATGATCTATTTTGCAGAAAGTTTTATAGAGTATTCTCCCTTTAATAAGTTTCTCAAAACATCTTCGTCATGAGAAGTAATTCTTAATTATTCAAGAAGCTTCGCGTTTCTCTTGGAAGTTTCTAGAATGTCTAGCGTTCCATTAATAAAAACAGCTTGCTTGATCTGCTCTTTGCTTCTTAGTCAACAAGGCTCTGAGCCATTCACGTCATTACTATGCCTGTCTATTTCACTATGCCACATGACTGAAAGCCATCATTTAACTGTTATTTCTACGTTTCTGAACTTTCTTGCATAGATTACTTCATTCAACTAGATTCTACATTTTGATTATGTTTCATTGACAACCAATGAATAAAATATATTTTTATGTAGTAAATATATATGTAGTGAAACTACCTACCGCCATTAGATACAAAACTGCTATCGTCATTCTTCTCATTTAAATATAAACAAACGCGAACGTAGGGGAAAACACCAGCCTTGTCATCACGTGACTGATTATTATTTGAAGCGGCAAATTCTTCGAACCTTTCCCGCCAGAACGCAAACTGACCAATCACAGCCCTTAATAAGGTCACGTGATGGTGTATATTTCTGATGTCTGGTGAGCCCCCTTAACGCTATAAATAGATCAACTCATACCCACCAAATTTGTCTCGGTCCAGTTTCTCTTTGAGATCTGTTCCGTGTACCACACGACAGCAGCAGCAACAAATAGCCAGCGACCACTTCAACAGCTTCGTCCAGCCAACGATGACCACCGCCGTCGCCACATCAGCAACAAGAGTCTACGACTACTATCCAGCATCATCGTCATGACCAACACGATTACTACCAAGCAGCCTCTACACCACCAGCGTCAACACGACTTTCTATGTACACCAAACTAAACCACCGCGGCACACATCTCTGTCTTCGATTCTGTTAGGTGACTTAGCTTCACCACGATAATAAACAGACAAGAGATTTCAGCCTGCGATAAACGTCTGTCCTCAAGGCCCTGGCATCGAAGCCAAAACACAACTAGTGATAAGCTCTGCCATACGACGAACGACGAACATCTGTATAACAAGAATCACGGCCCGGCATCGATGCCACGACATCACAACTAGTGATCAGCTCTGCCACACTCAGCCAACTCACTTCACATACAGAACTTTACCTATAGTGTACTAAAGAACTGGTATAATTGTTCACGTGTTACTGACTCTTTATATTTGCTGTAATAACTAACATACACACACATGTATCACTCACATACATACTTTTCTTTGTATGACGGCCTGTCTTTGATTATGTTCTTATATGTCGCATTCACACTCTCTCACAGACATACGTCTTTAACGCCATAATAAATATCTCTGTTATTCATCTTATACGGTTGTGGTCTTTCATTACTGGTCATCTATGTTATCGTCGTATAACATATCATGTATATCATCATTGATATATAATATTGTTGTGTTCGACCGTGTGACACGTTTAAATAAAAGGAGTCCTCTGTTTTTCCATTCGTCACCATGTCTCCGTTTATGAGTTCGCACGGTCGTTCCTTACATATAGTTCTTAAATTTATTCTTCTTCTTTGTAAGAATTCTTCTAATAATATACACACAGCCATTTCAATACTTGATACTGAACATATATTCTCACTACATAAATTGGTGCCCAACCGACGTGGATCCTGAATTCTGGAGAATAAGTGGTCACCACATAAATTGGTAACCAACCGACGAGAGAATAATTTAGTATTATTCAGTTATATTCTGATACTTTCCATGTCACAATTTTCTTCAACTGAATTATCTTCAACTCATACGATGATGATATCTGCTATGAATCATCCAGTAATACCAATTTTTACAGGAGATATCGCTGTTTGGTTTACCCAGTTAGAAGCATTTGTCTCGGCAAACAAACACAATTCAGACCAACAGCAGCTCTACATTTTACTTAGGTCTATACCACTATCATTAACTGGAGGCAAGATATTATTACAGCTCTACCAGCAGATACAACGTACTCATCAATCAAAAATGAAATCTTATGACGAACTTCGCTCTCTTCCGAAAAGAAGTTCCGAAAACTTCTCAACGACGGGCATTTAGGAGACAGAACGCTATCGCAAATGCTCAGGAAAATGCGTCAGCTCACAGAGGACAACCCTGCTGAAAGTAAGTTGCTTAAACAACTCTTTTGCTCCAGATTACCACAGTATGTTCAAGGTATGCTCACCCATTTGACTGACGTTAGCACAGTCGACCAACTTGCAGCATCAGTAGATAAAATTTTGGAGTATACAAAATCTATTCCTGAACAGAACAAGTCTCCTTTGTCAGTTGCAACAGTTTCTTCTGAATTCAAAGAATTTCGTGAATCTACGCAGAGGACTATAGATAAGCTAGTCGCAGAAATTCGTCTCTTGCGTATCAATAGAAGTTCTTCACCTCATTGCTATCGTCGTTCTAATTCTCGTTCTCCCAGCAGATCAAAACCTTTTTGCTGGTATCATTATAAATTTGGTTCTACAGCTAAGAAATGTATTTCACCTTGTACATTTAAAACTCAGGAAAACAAAAAAGCCAAACTCTGAGCGTGACCGCAGTTCCTGGCATATTTTCTCCTAGTCGCGCATTTTTCATACTAGATTTAGAGTCTCAGAAGGAATTTCTAGTCGATTCCGAAGCATCCTGCAGTATATGGCCATCTAAATTTGTCAAAGAAAAATTTTTCGCTTCTGATATATCTCTTCAAACAGTCAACAGCTCTCCTATTAAAACTTTCAGTAATATTTCATTCACACTGGATCTGAATCTCATACGAAGTTTCCAGTGGGTTTTTATCATTGCTGACCTTCCTCACCCAATTTTAGAAGCTGATTTTCTCCATCATTTTTCACTATTAGTGGATGTCAAAAGAAAGAGACTTACCGATCGCATTACACAGTTATACGCTTTAGAAAGACATTTCAATTCCACTTCTGTCAGCCCACTATTTTTTATTGCAAATCAACCAGATAAATATCAAGCCTTGCTTCAATCCTTTCCTGAATTTAACTTTCAATGTCAATGCTCCAGCACATACAAGTACTCATCAAATAACCACCAATGGATCTCCCGTTTTCTCATGTCCTAGATGTTTACCACTTGAAAAACTCAAAGCTGCTGAAGCAGAGTTCAGCCACATGCTCCAATTTGGAATAATTCGTCCTTCAAAGAGTAACTGGTCTTCACCACTTTATTTAGTGAAAAAGATATCTGGTGATTTTAGACCTACTGGTGACTATAGATTAAGAATAAACAGAAAAAGTACACAAATATATACGTCGGTTTCGTTTTTTTCACTTTAAAGGTGGTTATGTTATTTTGTTGGAATTAATCCACCTTTAAAGTGAAAAAAAACCCAAAACCGACGTATACGACAGGTATGTAAAATATATTTGTGTACTTTTTCTGTTTATTCTTAATCTTCGTGTTTTTGCAAGATTGAAAAAAAAGTTTCGGAAAGCTAACATTTTAAAATTCTTCGGGAAGCGACACTATGATAGTTTCTATATTTAACCGTGCGTGTATATTCCTATTTTTGCTCCTGTTCTCTTCTACTTCTCTACTAGAAACGTTTACTTTGGAATTTACTTCTATTGAGAACAAAAAATCCTGTGCATGTTATTTTTAACGAAAGTCTAGAAATCTACGGATGCACATACGCACATAATAGAGAAAAATGAAACAAATATGGACGACTTGCTCCGAAACACCACCGAGTGGGGAACGCTTCTCAAAAATAACCTGCAGTTGTTTCCTTCAAAATTCCTACATGCTCGAAATGTACATACATCAAGGTATATTTGTAGAAACTTTCACGAAAAAATATTAATTTTCCTGGAAGTTAAGAAGAATTTAAGTGGACTCTGTTGGAATTTCCGAAAATTGTCCCCCACCCCCATTCCAAAACACTTTTTGTATATTCGGATTCTACATAGTAAATACTATATGCATAGAAAATTTCATTAAAAAATATTCATTTTTCTGAAAGTTATGACCTCCCAAAGTCTGGGGGGGGGGGGTAAAACCCTGTAGTTATGCCAATTTTCCTACGTTAAAGTTTTTCATTTTGTCAATGACTTCCAGAGCCTATAACCAAAGACTTATTTGCGGCTGAGACTTTTGTGGTTTTTCACACAAAAAATTTCACGGTTATTTCATCCTAACAACTTTTTGAGCAGTTTCCTACATGTTTCACGAGACGTCAATTCATTCTTACACAGCATCCTCTACTTGCTAAAAATAGCAGTAAAATGCACGGTCCCTACAGAGTGAAGCTAAGCTCACCAGCATCTGGAACAAATCTAGTCTGCTCTGCTGTTTATTGTTATTATTATTTGCTTTACCTGTGTATGTTTACACAAACCTGCTGCCAGTCACTTTAACTTTCACCAGGCGATTAGCTCAACAACGAAAGTAAAGCAATTTTTCTCACCTTCGAATTTTAATGAACACCATTTTGATTCTTGCAAATAGCAGCAGCAACAACAACAAAAATACTACTACTACTACTACTACTACTACTACTACTACTACTACTACTACTACTACAGATATTAATAACTAAAGAAAACCTGCAGCAAAGATTTTTGACTTATGACTTTCCCCAAAATGAAGAAAATTGGAAAGGGTGCTTCAGGACAAGTGCGGCTGCAACGCCAATCCATGGCAGGTACAACAAAGAGAGCCTATCAACATCATCACCATCACCAACAACTGCAGCAACAGCAGCAGCACTTACAGCAGTTAATTCAAAAGCTGCAGTCGAACAACAACAACAATATGGCTGTGTTGCCACAAATGTATTATTCGTCCTATACACAGCAGCAACACCATCGACTACGAACTACAAGCATCACCCCCCGACGTCGCCAGCAGCAACACGACACTACGACTACCAGCGTCCCCAACAGCGTCAACATGACATCATTACCACCACACACACCACTGTCAACATCATTTCCACTACACACCAACCAACCAGCCAGTTCCAGCGACGACATCAACAGCATCGTTCAACTACGTACTACCAGCATCGTCGCCAACATGATTTCTCCAAGTACACAAGCAAGCGCGGTTTTTATCTCGACCCTGTTAGAGTGGATGTTTCCACTCACGATCAACACACCAGAACTAACCAGCCAGAATATTCCGTACCAGGTAACACAGGTCCCAGCCAGCATCGACGCTCAACTACAGCTCTGCTCCTTGACCGCAACTTCCTGCGTATGAACATTCTATCTCCTTGTGGAATTTTAATACGAACTGGTTTTCTCCATCTCAGTGTTTTAAGACTTGTTCATAGTCTATGTTACAGACACTTTTACTATGTTCTGTGTTTTCTCTCTCACACACACATTGTGCACTCATATATTTTCTTTCCTTTCAGAAAAAAACAAAAAATCAGACTTTTACATCGCGTGATTCCAGTTTCCTGGACAGTTGTCATCACGGTTGTTTTGTCATTGTCAATTCATTTGTACATTGCATGCATGTATCTCACAAGTGTACATTCATTTCTTAGATTTTTTCCTTGTGTGTGTTTGTGCCACATTTTGTGGTTGGTTTCGGTGGCCATCTTGCCTCAGGCGTCCCTCCAAATTTTCTATTTTCGTGCTTTTGGCACTCGAGGGGGAGCCATGTAGTGACGCCTTTATAGCAGACGACATTTTCGGAGTTTCTATTCACGCATGCGCAGGGACTAGTTCCGGTAGGAATACAGGAAGAGTCTCATGCGCATGCGTAGTCATCGATATCCAAACGTTCCCGCTTCTTTTCACTCTCTTTCTTCGCTGGCCGTCGAAGGGCCTGGACGTCGTCAAACAGCCCTCTCCAACATTCCAACTCTGGAGCTAGACAAATAACCACAAACTCGGACTACCAAAAACGATAGACATGTGTATTGGCCCAAAAAACATTTCTTACATTTGAACTGTGATATCGTGCCTATAATTTGACATTTTATGATGTATAAATTTGTTATTTTCATTATTGTGTAACGTTAATTCTGCCAAGGGGGTGTGCAGTAATCTGTGGTCTGTAGCTAAAATAGTTGAATGATCTATCTTGCAGAAAGTTTTATAGAGTATTCTCCCTTTAATAAGTTTCTCAAAACATCTGCGTCATGAGAAGTAATTCTTAATTATTCAAGAAACTTCGCGTTTCTTTTGGAAGTTTCTAGAATGTCTAGCGTTCCATTAATAAAAACAGCTTGTTTGATCCGGTCTTTGCTTCTTAGTCAACTAGGCTCAGCCATTCACGTCATTACTATGCCTGTCTATTTCTCTATGCCACATGACTGAAAACCATCACTTAGCTGTTATTTCTACATTTCTGAACTTTCTTGCATAGATTACTTCATTCAACTAGATTCTACATTTTGATTATGTTTCATCGACAACCAATGAATAAAATATATTTTTATGTAGTAAATATATAGTTCTTAAATTTATTCTTCTTCTTTGTAAGAATTCTTCTAATAATATACACACAGCCATTTCAATACTTGATACTGAACATATATTCTCAGCACGGAGACTTCCATAGTGGCTTTCTCTCCGTAACTTACAATACCTTTCGGGTTTGTTTACAAATATTGTATGTAGTATTAGACAGTTGAAGTATATATTCATAAAATTTGACTGAAATTGATGGGTGAGTGTTTGGCCCAATCAGATGTGCATAGAACCGTGTAAGCGTTGATATGTGGGTTTGAGTCTACAATGAGAGGTAGGGTTCTGGGGCATAACTACAGAGTTGTAGCCCCAGACTTTGGAAGGTCATAACTTTCAGAAAAATGAATATTTTTTAATGAAATTTTCTATGCATATAGTATTTATTATGTAGATTCCAAAATTCCAAAAGAGTCCACTTAAATTCTTCTTAACTTCCAGGAAAATGAATATTTTTTCGTGAAATTTTCTACAAATATACCTTGATGTATGTACATTTCGAAGGAAACAACTGCAGGTTATTTTTGAGAAGCGTTCCCCACTCGGTGGTGTTTCGGAGCAAGTCGTCCATATTTGTTTCATTTTTCTCTATTATGTGCGTATGTGCACCCGTACATTTCTAATGAAGTAATAAGAAAAAAAGAGAGGCCGTCATAAGAAAACTTACGTTAAAAATAACATGCACACGATTTTTTTTTCTCAATAGAAGTAAATTCCAAAGTAAACGTTTCTAGTAGAAAAGTAGAAGAGAGCAGAAGCAGCGTATTACTTCATTACAAATCTACGGATGCACATACGCACATAATAGAGAAAAATGAAACAATTATAGACGACTTGCTCCGAAACACCACCGAGTCGGGAACACTTCTCAAAAATAACCTGCAGTTATTTCCTCAAAATTCCTACATGCTCGAAATGTACATACATCAAGGTATATTTGTAGAAACTTTCACGAAAAAATATTAATTTTCCTGGAAGTTAAGAAGAATTTAGGTGGACTCTGTTGGAATTTCCGAAAATTGTCCCCCACCCCCATTCCAAAACACTTTTAGTATATTCGGAATCTACATAATAAATACTATATGCATAGAAAATTTCATTAAAAAATATTCATTTTTCTGAAAGTTATGACCTTCCAAAGTCTGTGGGATACAACTCTGTAGTTATGCCGGTTCTGGATATCGGTTGAATATCGCCTTTCTCCCATTAATTTCTTATTCTTCATGTTGCTAAGGCTCCAGCAGTCAAGTAAAGAAGTATTAGGCAAAACGCAGGTTCTCCATTAGTTTTATTTACAATATAAACAAAGGTGTGGTACGTTGCTCTTTGTTGCCATCTCATGCGGTATGAATTCGTCGTTCTCCGTTATGTGGGCCCATTGCCTCATGAGATGTGACAAGCAAACTTGCCTAGAGGACAAGCCAGTGAAGTGTGTCCTGCAAGCAGTCGCAGCGGGAAAAGAGATCGAACCTCGTGGTTTCTTCTTTTATATAGTTTGCCACCGCGAGCCTTGCTGTGAGCTCGCGCATGGCAAATGGATGCAGGTGAGGTCTCGCTCCAGTCTTGGAGCTGGCAATGACTGCCACGAGATCTCACCCAATATAGTGCTGATTTACTTGTGCCGCTACAAGGGATCCCCCCTGAGTACGGCAGTGTGAAAACAGAATAATTGGAGCAGGCACAAGAAAGAACAAAGATGGCAACTGATCGCAACCAACAAAATATGGTACAAAAATGTGACAAGTCAAATAGAAAAATAATTGCAAGAAATATAAATTGGCATGCACAAAATTTGACAAAATGTTCAATGGTAGAGTATTGGAACTGCCCAGTAACATAAGAAAGCAATTGTCTGTCACGGAAAACACAAAAGAGATTGTCAGATATAAATAGTTTTAGTGAGTTTTTTGAGCCAATGCACAGTGCGGCCTGTCCTGGTGACATAGGGTTTGTTCATGTAGGGTAGTGGCGACGAAGGTAGAGGTGTAGGTGATGGTATGGTCAAGGGTGCATGTGAGGGTGGCTGTGTAGGTGGTTATAAAGGATCAAAGGTGGGCGTGTTTGGGGTGTCCTCGAAGGGTGTAGAAACCTCAAAATGTGCCCGTTTAAGTCTGTTGACAGACACGGTCTCTGCCCGACCATTGAAGACGAGACTAAAAGTTCTGGGCGTGCGCGATAGCACACGAAATGGTCCCTTATCAGGAGAAATGAGAGGTCCTCTGACAGTATCATCCCGAACAAAAACATGAGTTCATTTGTCAATATCCGGTGGGACGTGAGAGGGAATAGACTAGTCACGCGGATGCAAAGGTGGAAGACTTGAGAAATACGAGCGAAGTCTGGTGACATACGACGTTGGATCAGGAGGTGATGAATTGCCTGGCGCTAACATTGTACCAGGGAGTGCCAGGGTGGTACGTAAAGGAGTTCAGCAGAGAAGAAACCTAAGTCTGCTTTAACAGCAGTGCGACAACCAAGAAGAACGATGGGCAGGAATTCTGTCCAAGACTGCAGATCAGAAGTGGCGCATAGAGCAGCCTTCAGTCGCCTGTGAAGACGTTCGACCATCTTGCTGGAGGCTGGGTGGTAGCTGGTTGTACGGATGTGATGAATGCCAAGGATTCGTGACAATTCACGAAATAGAGAAGCCTCGAACTGGCGTCCGCGATCAGTAGCTATCTTAGCTGGGACACCAAAGCGAGCAATCCGGTTTGAAACGAAAATTCGAGCAACCGACTCAGCAGAAATTTCCACTATCGGAATGGCCTCTGGCCAACGAGAGAATCGATCGACGCATGTCAATATGTAAGAGAAACCGCGACTGGCAGGCCATGATCCAACCAGATCAATGTGGAAATGGCAAAAGCAAGTCTCAAAAGGAGAAAACTGGCCAAGAGGAGCGTGAATATGCCTGTGGATTTTAGAATGCTGGCATTTTACATAAGAGCGTGTAGTGAAACCTCTCTCTCGGGCATTCAATCATAACGAAGCTGGTAACATCTAGCCTTCGGTTGCCTTGGACCCTTCTATCCATCATCCTGATTGGTTCTTATTTTGCGCGGCAATTGTCCCCATGTTCTGCTTGCTAAGGGGGAATTACGTCCAATCGTGGTTTCACGTGATAGAGAGTTTTACTGGGTTTCCGGTGAGCCCTATTTCGCCTATAAATAAGCCCGATCCAACGACGGCAATTGTCTTCGATTTCAGATCTCTCACAGGTCTGGTCGTTGACCACACATACAGAACACACCTACAGCCAGTTCCAGCGCCGACGTCTTACCCACCAATGTACTGTCTACCATTGTCGTCGCCAGCAACACCAACATCAACAAGCGCGGTTTTATCTCGACCCTGCTTGAGTGGATGTTTCCACTCACAAACAACAGTCAGAACTAACCAGCTAGAATATTCCGTATCAGGTAAACGGTCACAGCATTCGACGCTCAACACACATAGTGTGATACCACAGCTCTGCTACTTGGCCACAACTTCCTGCGTATGAACATTCTATCTCCTTGTGTAACTCTAATACGAACTGGTATTTCTCTATCTCAGTGTTTGAGACTTGTATTCTATGTTACAGACACTCTTTCTATGTTCTGTGTTTCCTCTCATTCACACGCACACTTGTACTCTCACATATTGTACACGCACTATTGCTTATACGACTGTCCGTCACTTCACATTGTTGTATACATTCTCTTGTACACGAAGGCCTGACTTATCTACTGTGTTAATTATATATGTCGCATGCACGTGCACACAGACACAAACAGTTTCACTATATTAATAAACTTACTCTCTTATATATATCGGTTGTCTGTCCTAAGTTCTTTTACTGGCACCATGGCTCGTATCTCTCACGAGGAGTCTATATATATATATATATATATATATATATATATCTTATTTTGTGTTCGACCGTGCGACATGGTAAAAAGGAGCCTTTCCCGTCTACGTCGCCATCTCCTTTGGTTCGCACGGTCGAAGTATTACAAGCGTGCCCAATCGGTGATCATCCAGCGCATATTAGGCTGTAAATGGTGAATATAGTTGTAATAGAGACATTAGTCTCTCTCTATCACCTTTCAACATAATTATATATTAAGGAACAGTAGAACAATTTAACAACATAATAAAAATAAGTTTTATTTTTGATGATGCTTGGTTATATAAATCCTGTGTCACTCAGCTTAGCAGCCGCTGATTGTGTTGTAGTTGGTATTGGAAAGTTAAGAGCTTCCTTGATGCCTGCCAGAGAAGCAAGTAGCTATCACCATCGAAGGCATCGTGGTGAAGAGTGCTTCGTTGAGGAGCGAGGAGTTGTCACGTAGAAGGTCTCTCGCTCAACTGCCTAAGAAAGTGAAACTCACTCTTTAAGTACTAGTTTTACTACGCATGCGCACTCGAGGGGCTTCCGGTGGTGAAGTTCCTTGCGCGTGCGCAGAATAGTACTTCCTCAATGGCGGCTATAATTTCTCGCCACTACAAGGCCAGAAAAATTGAGCCGTAATAAGCTTCACCGAGGCAGCAACGCCAGGATGTGACAGTGAATGCAAGGCATCAAACACAGAGCGCTGGTGGTTCTCGGGTACAATTGGCCTGGGAGAACCAGTAGCTGTTTCACAAAGAACGGTGCCTTCAGCAGACGGAAGTGGAAGATAGGCAAACTTGCAACAGGACAACTTGGTAGAAACTAAATCCAAAGTGTCCAGAGCTGGCTGATCCTGCGCAATGGCTGTTAAATCGATTGCCGCAGGAGATGAAAGGGAACACACAGGAAGACGAGAGAGTGCATCAGCAGGCACGTTCTCTGTTCCAGGAATGTGCCGAATGTCACTCGTGAAGTGAGAAATGTAGTCCAGGTGACGAAAAGCACGAGGCGAGTGTTTGTCCGATTTAGAAGACAGAGCAAACGTAAGAGGCTTGCGATCAGTATAAATCACAAAATCTCGGCCTTCGAGTTGATGTTGAAAATGACGAACTGACAGGTAGATCGCCAAGAGCTAACGATCAAAAGTACTTTACCGACGTTCAGCTGGCTTTAATTGACGAGAAAAAAATGCCCAAAGGTTTAGTCTGATTGTCTACGGTGTGCTGCAAAACAGCACCAACCGCAGAATCCGATGCATCAGCGATTAAAGAGAGAGGAGCATCGGGAACCGGATGTGCAAGCAAAGGAACAGAAGCTATTTCCTTCTTGATTGACTCAAAAGCAGATAACGCCTGGGCAGATAAAGTAATGGGAGAATTCTTTTTTGTATTTGCTTTCAATAGACGAGTCAAAGGAAGTATCTTGTCTGCACAATCACAAATGAAGCGTCTGTAGAAGTTGACTACTCCCAAAACATGGCGAAGCTAGCGTAATAAAGTAGGGGGTGCGATGCGCTGAATTGCATCGACTTTGGAAGAGAGAGGTCTGAAACCATTTGAGTCGATATAATGTCCCAGAAATTCTAGAGAGGACTGCCCGAAAATACACTTATCAGGGTTGATTCGCACATTGTAGGCGCGAAGACGCTGCAAGAGCTGATTTAAGTGTTGGATGTGATTCTTACACGTGTCGCTTACAATGAGTATGTCGTCAACATAAGCAAACACAAAATCAAGTCCAAGGACAACTTCATCGATAAAGCGTTGGAACGTGCTCGTGGCGTTCTGCAAACCGAAGCTCATAAAAAAGGAATTCGAAGCTGCCAAAAGGAGTAGTGATGGCAGTTTTTGGTATGTCCTCATTTTTGACTGGTATTTGGTGATAGGCATGAACGAGGTCGAACTTAGAAAAATTGGTACAACCATGCAAATTAGAGGAGAAATCCTGGAGATTTCTTATAGGGTGGCGATCGGGAACAGTGACCGCATTCAAATGTCTGTAATCCCTCGCCGGGCGAAAATCAGAATCCCCTTTTCGTGCTAAATGAAGGGGAGATGCCCAGGGGCTGGTAGAGGGACGAATGAAGCCAAGCTGGAGCATGTGTTCAAACTCGAACCTAGCCTTCTTAAGACGGTCAGGAGCAAGTCGCCGCGGGCGTGAAATGACAGGTGGCCCAGTGGTGGTAATATAGTGGATGGTCGAGTGAGTAGGTTTTGCCATTTGGAATCACTGATCCACCAGTTCTGAGAAAGACGCTAAGAGTGAATGAAATGCATCACCAGCAGTGGCCACAGCATTGGTAGTGGCCTTTGCAGGTGTAGACAAAGACGAAGAACCATCAACAAGTCTATCGCTTGACATCTACCAATAGGTTAAAATTGTTCAAAAAGTTCACACCTAGAATAGGATGTGGAGATCAGCTATGACAAAAATCCACCTAAAATCCCAGTGAATATTAATGTCAATATGTAAGGAAACTTGACCGTAAGTTGCAATGGGAGACCAACTGACCTCGTGCAAGTGATCTCTGAATGCTTTGGCTTGTCTGTAGCGAGATGCAAAGGCCAAATAGAGCAACTAGAACCTGTGTCGACCATAAGCACTTTTCTAGACACACGACCCTTTACAAAAAATACACAATGTGAGGTTAATTGGTCGGGAGTGTTTGACGTGCTCAAACCCTCCGCAGTTCGTTTTTTGACGATTGGAAAGAACAAGGCTGAATGCGTGGTACCAACAAAGACCAGGACTAGAGGAAAAAGAATCGGTCGAGCGTGAACGAGACCGGCTCTGAGTGCGACGGTGCGAAGAGTTGGAGCGCCTTTGCCAAAGCGCATCCATGCGGCATGTTAAGGAGTCAAGTTTCTTCACAATCTCATCACGTGATGAGGAAGATGCAGCGGAAGAGACCTCTGAGCAAGAGCAGACATGGCGAGGTGCTGGCTGGATAGCGAACCCTAAAATTTTATCAGCTATGGTAGCTAGTTGATCCACGGTGTTTTTATCAACTGCTGTGGTTAAAATGGTTTGCACATTAGGAGGTAGCCGGGAGAAGAAAAGCTTCCATAAGAGCTAGTTGTCCTCAGTCGTGTTGCTGAGCTTGCAGAGATGTTGTAAAAACTGAGACAGCGTCCTGTCTCCTAGCTCCTCGTCCTGCATTAGTTGCTTAAACTTAGACTCCGCGGATTTAGTGTTCCGCTAGAGAACCTCAGATTTTACCACCTCGTACATCGTATCCAGGCGAGGATCTGTGATGAGATCCCTGACGGAAGTAGCAAGTGGCACAAGAATGCTACATAGGAGAAGATTTAGCTGCCGCTGGGAAAGCACAGCATGTGTCGCAAAGTGTTATATGGACTGTTAGATTTGTTGTTCGTCTGAGGTCCTGTGTTTCAATGGAATTCGTCTGAGGTCCCTGTTTTCGTTGTTGTTTTGAATGACTGGAGAAGTCGAAGGCTATCGATACATATGGCGAGGACATGATTCTTGTTTATTAATAACGAACATTCGGTGAGTGCGTTCTTTGTTTGTAATTAAATAAATAAATGTAATAAATAAACTGTACAACTCGTTGTCTTTTCTCTGTGAGTCTCCCGAGAGGATTACAACAGAGTTTATTGGCGTTGCCGATAGGATTACATGCATACTTTGCCGTAAAATTGTTCATCTTAATAACAATGGCTGAAAAACAGACAGTAGAGCTTATAAAATTGTTTAGGGAACAAATGGAACAGCAAATGCAACAACATAAGAGAGATATGGACACTCTGTTAAAACTGTTTGGTGCTCGACAAGTTGAAGGCGATTCCCGTGGCTATTTTTCAGCTGCTTCGACAACAGTGTCGATTCCACCATTTGCTGCATTTGATTCAACGACAGAACTATGGCCTGATTACTGGTCAAGATTCCGCACGTTTGTGGTTGCTAATGCTGTACCTGAACAACGCATGGCACAAGTGTTCCTGACCAATCAGACCGCTACTATTTACAAACAACTTGCTAATCTGGCTACTCAACAAAATCCGCCTAAAGATATCAACAACTTGACAATGGACGAAATCGTTGACTTCATGAAGGAACAGTTCGACCCAAAACTTTTCATTGTGAGAGAGCGTTTCAAGTTTTGGAGTGATATGCAACGGAAGCCAGGCGAAACTCTCCAGGAGCTGGCAGCACGTATACGTCAGGATGCAGCTACCTGTGATTTTCCATCGATTACGAACCCACAAGATGAAGCTCTGAGACAGAGATTCATATGTTCGGTCAACAATGAAGCGCTTCTGAAGGCGCTTTTTAAGATCAAAGACACAGAACTAGATTTTGCCCGTGCTGTCCAAGTTGCCATCGAGACTGAAGACGCAGCAAAGGTTGCAAAAGAAACTGTATACGGTTCCAAAACCAAGCAAGTCTACAAGGTCCAACAGAACAAGAATAAGAGTCCTCAAAAGAACCATCAGCAGTCTTATTCCACAAACCAGGAGAAATGCTACCGATGTGGAAAGGCCCACAAAGTGACAGACTGTCCTTTCAAAGAATCCAAATGTCATTTTTGTGACAAAAAGGGACATTTTCAAGCGGTGTGTAGAAAAAAACAACATCAGCAACGCAATGGCCACTCACAAACTCCCGTGAAAAGAATCACAAAAGCTGAGCTAGTCAAAGCGATCCTATGCGAAGTTTCCCGACATATTCATAGTTTGATTGTGCCAATAACAATCCAGAACAGACTGTTCACAATGGAATTGGACACTGCCACTACAGGAAATGTTGTTTCCTTGTCAGTCTGGAAACAACTAGGAAAACCAAACCTGCAAGATATCAAGCATCGCTATGAGTCTGCCAGCAAGCACGACCTGCCTGTTCTGGGAAATTTCATGGGCTAAACCAAGGATCCAACAACCGTTAAGCAGAATCTAATACCATACATCGTCACCAAGATCTCTGATCTTAATTTGCTGGGACGAAATGCTATCCAGACTCTGGGAATTTCCGTGGACACTGCTCTAGGTTTGAAAAGCATAGACAGCCAAGCCAAGAGGGAAGGTGCAGAAGTGATATATCCAAAGACCTCAAGTGAGCCCTATGTTTCTCTGCAACAATATTGTCACATGTGTGATGAATTCCCAGATCTTTTCAAGCAAAAATTGGGATGTCTCAAGAACTTTGAACTGGAAGTGAAATTCAAATCGGACGCAACACCAGTCTTTCACAAGGCACGTCCGGTCCCGTTTGCTCTTCGTGATGACCTGGCCAAAGGTTACGAAGAAGGCATCGCCAAGGGAATCTGGAAGTCAGTCCAGTTCAACGAATACGGAACGCCAGTGGTACCGATTCGTAAAGCACACGCTTCAAGCAACCTGAAGCCCAAACTACGGATTTGTGATGACTACTCTGTGGGAATTAATGACCAACTTGCAGATCACCGTCATCCAATGCCACTCCCTGTTGAACTGATGCAGAAACTCGGAGGTGGATTCGGATATACAAAGATTGACCTTCCTGATGACTATAATCAGATCAAGCTGGCTCCAGAAAGTCAACGCAGACTCGCACTCAGCACTCACCGTGGAGTACTCTTGCAGCAACAACTCCCTTTCGGAATCAAGTCAGCACCTGGTTACTGTCAGGAGATCATGGAAAACCTGACCCATGATCTACCTGGAGTGGCCACTCTATTGCCTTACGAAAAAGTCAACTATTTGGAAGTGGGGAGATGAGGAACTGTCAGTTTCTGATCACTTGAAAAATGTACTTTCATCGAGTCAAGTTCTGATACACTTCAATCCAAATAAAACTTTGGGACTGGCTTGCGACGCATCAAACGTTGGTATTGGAGCAGCCCTGTTTCACCGCTATCCTGATGGAAGCGAGCGCCCAATATCCAATATGTCCAAGACTCTCACTTCTGCACAGCGTAACTACAGCCAAATTCAAAAGGAAGCCCTGGCTATCATATTTGGCTTGCAGAAGTTTTACCAGTATTTGTACGGTCGTAAATTCGTACTCGTGACTGACCACAAGCCACTGACATCACTGTTCAGTCCGAGGAAAGGGACGCCACTTCTCGCTGCTAACAGACTAGCACGGTGGGCCCTGTGGCTGAACCAGTTTGACTACACCATCGAATATCGGAAATCAGCAGATCATGGCAATGCAGATGCCTTCAGTCGCTTGCCATTCGGTGATGACAATGACTTTGACAGAAAGGAAAATGGTGAGGAGATAGACATGGTGTGTGCCATCAAAGCTCTCAGTATTCAAGTCCAACCTGTGGATGCTAACGTCCTCCGTCAAAAGTCAGGGAAAGATCCAGTGATATCTACAGTGATGCGCTACGTCTGTGAAGGCTGGCCACCAAAGAACATGGAGATCAATGACGAAGTCAACAAGTTCCGGAAGTTATCAAACTCACTTAGTATCTGCCATGGATGCCTTATACATGGATCTAGAGTTGTGATTCCATATAGCTTGCAGCCAAAGATCCTCCATCTTCTACATCTTGGACACTTTGGCATGGAATGCATGAAACAACTAGCAAGAACTGCTGTTTATTGACCTGGTATCGATGCTGCTATAGAGATAGCCTGTCGACGATGTGATTCGTGTAATGAACATCAAAGGCAGCCATCTAAGCCTCCAGTTCACCCATGGATGTTACCAGAAAAGCCGTGGAGCCGCTTACACCTGGACCACACAATAAATTTTATGGGTAGAGATTGGCTGGTGATCACAGATGCTTATTCCAAGTACCCATGCATTCATCCTACTTCCTCCACGTCCTTCAAAGCAACTTTAAATCTGCTTGAGGAAGACTTTGCGCACTTCGGATTTCCTCACACACTGGTCACCGATAACGCACCAACTTTTACGTCTGAGGAGTTCCAGAGCTGGTGCAAAGAACGTGGGATCACACACCTGACAGGGGCACCTTACCACCCAGCTACCAACGGAGCAGCGGAACGTTTGGTGCAGACCTTCAAACAAGCTCTGAGGAAGTCTTCTCTTCCGCCGACACGAGCACTTCAAGAGTTCTTGATGCAGTATCGGAGAACACCGACATCCTGTGGATTCTCTCCAAGTGAACTTTTGAATCACCGGCAGATACGAACAAGGATTGATTCTCTGCTGCCATCGCCAGCACACATTGCTCAAGGCAAACAGTCTAAGGAAGCATATAAGTCTCAAGTGACTCCGGGCTAAATGTCGCTAAAGTTACTAGGCAGTACAAGGCCGGAGATCCTGTGTATGCACTATACTATAGACCTCGCCGAGACAAAGATCCCCGATGGGTACCAGCAATCATTAAGAAGTCATTGCAGCAGATCACCCGATGGAGATCTTGGAAACTGTGCCACTAACTCAAAAACAAACCAGACCCAAGACCATGTTACCCGTTCCGGAGTATGGACCAGACAACCCAAGACGGTCCAAGAGAACCCGTAAAACCCAAGAGAGACTTTGCTGTTGATACTTCTTGTGTAGCATCAATTTCAGTGGGGAGGTGTTATATGGACTGTTAGATTTGTTTGTTGTTCGTCTGAAGTCCCATATTTCAATGTAGTTCGTCTGAGGTCCCTGTTTCGTTGTTGTTTTGAGTGACTGTCGATGTTGAATGTTATTGGGATAGATATGGCGAGGACAACATTCTTGTTTCTTGATAACTAACAATTCGGTGAGTGAGTTCTTTGTTTATAGTTAATAAATAAATGTGATAACTAAATAGTACAACTCGTTGTGTTTTCTCTGCGAGTCCCACGAGAGGAATACAACAGACACCATCTGACTCTAGGCTTTTCCAATTTGGGATTTCGTTTATCTGTTTTTTTATCTTTTCTGTATTTATTGTTTTACTGTCTTGACCTTGTATATTTCTTAACCTAATTTGGATTTCATGCAGCCACTCCACTTTATCATTATGCTTTACAGATTGATCCCAGATTCCTCCACATAATTCCTTGCCTTCATCTGCATTAGACACCAATGTTATGTGCACTTGCCTATCGAGTTCCTCAAACATTTTTTTCTGATTGGCTTCAAACAATCTGTTCTACCTGAATTGTTTTATTTTATTGTCATATCTTTCCAGTTTTGCCTTGATTACTACTGCCCTTTATTTCAATCCTTCCAGTTTTACATCATACCTTCTATCTCTTATTCTGTAAGTTCTTTACAGTCTGATTCTTATGCTTTTGTTTTGCAATTCCTCTCTTTTCAATCTTGCCCCAAATGTCTTTTTAACTTTGTTTCTCATAAATTTGTCTCCATCAGTATGGTTCTTTACAGGCTGTTTATTCTCTTCTTTTGTATCCAACTCTTTCTCCAGCAACCTTAGCTGCAGCCCTGATAATCTTGTTGGTTTCAATTATATTTCTCATCTGAAAGAGTTCAAGAACAGAATCTATCTTTTTTATTGAGACACCATCTCTTGTAAGATTGTCAACCAAGACTGAAGAGCTCTTACTACCATATTTCTGAGTGTTGGGGATCATGGACACTTACATTCATATGATATCCATGATTCTCACTGGGAAACATGACGCTGGTTGGTCCCATATCCTCATCTGACCATTACTCAGGAGCTAGCTCCCAATTTGTGCTTCATCTTCTTTCATTCCAAGAATGAAGTTGTTGGTCGCTGACAAGTTATGACCAAGGTGGTTAAGGAGTCCTGTCTACTCCAGTTTTTAAATCATAACATTCCTTCTCCTAGACAGACTGCCGACCAAGGCTAATGAGTTCTGTCTACTTGATTTGGCATGGCCATTGACTCTTCTAAGTGCCTCTGCCCTTTGCTGGGTCTTGTTTTTTATCCCACAGGTTGTCTCAAAACAATATTTCACCCTCCTCACCAAGCAAGATTAATGAGGTTGATGGTATAGTCGCCAACTGTCCAACCGACTGCTAGACAATGTGATGGCTGCATTGTGTCATGTTATTTTTTTAATTTATTATTATCATTATTTCCACTACTATTGCTACCATTTCCTGTACCTGTTATTAACATTACTGTTATTGCTAGCATTATTATTATTACTACTATTTGTTGGTGTTGTTGTTGTCTGTAGTAGTGGTAGCTCTGTTGCTGTCATTATCATTCCTATGTAACAGTGAGTGTGTTGAGTCTTGGAACAAGCTAGTCATCAGGCTGCTTGATTGGTCTGGTGGTGGTTAGGGGGCGAGTGGTAGGGGTTCTGTGTAGAACAGGAGCAGGATGGGCTAAGCAGAATCAGCTTAAATATATAAATACATAATATGTATACGTATATACAGGGTGCGATTGGTAAATTGTCACCATTTTATATTTTTAATTTCATGCATGTGCATTGTTTGTTTTTGAGTTTGTTGACTACACAGTATAGTAGGGTCATTTGGGCACCATCTGAGAGAAAAACAGCATCATGATACAATTCACTCTGCCAGAAATTTGGAAATGACATGCTGTACTGCTTGGCATTTGCGCCAAAAGCTCCAATATGAACATTTCAGAGTGTTTGCGTGTCAATCTGAGGAGAGTGCAGAAGATTCGGAAAGAGTTAGATGAGACTAACGGTGATTATGAAGTTACGGCTGCTCGGAAAACTTACTCTCATTGTTTTGATAAGAAAAGAACTGAATTTGTTGGTGAGATCCAGGCCATGACTGACAATGATCCCTCCAAGTCAATCAGGTCCATCACCAGGGAAATGGGAGTGTCTGAGTGTCAGACAGGTAGTGCGTGCAAACATTTGGTATTCCTCATACAAGATGAGAAAGGGCCAATTTTTATTTCAAGCCATCAAGGTCAAGAGGAAAGACTACACTACAAAGTTTTTGAACAAACTCAAGTATCCCCCTCCAACTGAACGTGCTTTGGTTTTCCCCAGATGAGAAAAATTTCTGCTAGGTTCAGAAACTTAAACAAAGAAGCTATCCAGAAGAGTTGCAGGAGATTCTGAAGTCGTCTGGAGGCTATAGTGATTTTACTGAATAAATTTACTCTTTAGTATTTCAAGACATTTTTATGTAACTTTTGTAAATATATCTGTTAAAATGAGATGACAGTGTTATTTTCATTTTTGTGTAATTTAGACAACAATTTATTCACCTGTATATATATATATATATATATATATATATATATATATATATATATATATATATATATATATATATATATACATATATATATATAAGATTAATATAAACAACAGTTTGCAATGTTTCACCAAAAAGGAGAATTATAATTGTCACTAAATGTGACTAGGGTGTTAGAAATACCTATTTTGCTAGACACCTATCTTTTAAGGTGGTGAGCTGGCAGAAACGTTAGCATGCCGGGTGAAATGCTTAGCGGTATTTCGTCTGCCGTTACGTTCTGAGTTAAAATTCCGCCGAAGTCGACTTTGCCTTTCATCCTTTCGGGGTCGATAAATTAAGTACCAGTTACGCACTGGGGTCAATGTAATCGACTTAACCCCTTTGTCTATCCTTGTCTGTCCCCTCTATGTTTAGCCCCTTGTGGGCAATAAAGAAATAAGAAACACCTATTTTGTTAGAAACAAGAGCTAAAATGCTTTAATGCTGTAGTCAACAAACATAAATGTAAACATATACACTAAGAGGGATCTTAATCGTCTGAAAAACGAATGCCAATGGAGAATTCTTAATACTTTCTTAATTCTTTCGGCAATTTTCAATGCCTCATCAGTTAAGACTGGCTTGGAATTTGGCTCTTTTTGGACTATATATATATATATATATATATATATATATATATATATATATATATATATATATATATATATATATATATATATATATATCATCGTAAATATACAGGGATTAGCAATTGAGTTGCTTCTCCAACATACTGAAAATTTAGAAATAGCAGTCAAAGAACTACTGATTCTAAACTACAAATTTTTCTCTAAAACGGATGGCGATATTTATGGCACACATAGAACAAAAAACCGGAGGGAAAAGCGTGCCATAAATATCGCCATCCGTTTTAGAGAAAAATTTGTAGTTTAGAATCAGTAGTTCTTTGACTGCTATTTCTAAATTTTCAGTATGTTGGAGAAGCAACTCAATTGCTAATCCCTGTATATTTACGATGATAAATAGTTTTACCGATAAAGGTTTTTTTCATACTGAACTACTTGGCAAAATTGTTAATTTTTAATCCTATTATTAATTGACGATTCCCTGCCCTTATTCTTGTATATATATATATATATATATATATATATATATATATATATATATATATATATATATATATATATATTCTTTTACTTGTTTCAGTCATTTGACTGTGGCCATGCTGGAGCACCACCTTAAGTCAAACAAATCAACCCCAGGGCTTATTTTTTGTAAGCCTAGTACTTATTTTATCGTCTCTTTTGCCGAACTGCTAAGTTAAGGGTACGTAAACATGCTGACATTGGTTGTCAAGCAATGATGGGGGACAAACACAGATACACAAATACATACATACATACATATATGTATCAACATCATCATCATCATCGTTTAACGTCCGCTTTCCATGCTAGCATGGGTTGGACGATTTGACTGAGGACTGGTGAAACCAGATGGCTACACCAGACTCCAATCTGATTTGGCAGAGTTTCTACAGCTGGATGCCCTTTCTAACGCGAACCACTCAGAGAGTGTAGTGGGTGCTTTTACGTGTCACCAGCACGAAGGCCAGTCAGGCGGTACTGGAAACGGGCACGCTCAAAATGGTGCATTTTATGTGCCACCCACACAAGAGCCAGTCCAGGGGCACTGGCAACGATCTTGCTCGAAAATCCTTACACATATCACGGGCACAAGTGCCAGAAAGGAGACGCTGAACACAGGTGCCATCCCGATTTCGCTTTTGCTTGCCCCAATAAGTCTTCGCAAGCTGAGTCTCGTGTCCAATGAAGGAGACGGTGTTGGCATGGGTGCCAGTCGTCGAATTTAGTTCGATTTCAATTTCATTTGCCTCAAAAAGTCTTCGCAAGCAGAGTTTAGTGTCCAATGAAGGAAAGGTACGCATAAGTGGGCTGGCTACACCCCTGGCAGAGGCCTTAGATTTAGGTCTCACTTGGCTTGCCGGGTCTTCTCACGCACAGCATATTTCCAAAGGTCTCGGTCAGAAGTCATCGCCTCGGTGAGGCCCAGTGTTCGAAGGTCTTGCCCCACCACCTCAGCCCAGGTCTTCCTGGGCCTACCTCTTCCACGGGTTCCCTCAACTGTTAGGGTTTGGCACTTTTTCACGCAGCTATCCTCGTCCATTCTCATCACATGTCCATACCAGCGCAATCGTCTCTCTTGCACACCACAACTGATGCTTCTTATGTTCAGCTTTTCTCTCAAGATACTCACACTTTGTCGGGTATGCACACTGATATTACTCATCCATCGGAGCATACTGGCTTCATTCCTTGCGAGCCTACGCATGTCCTTAGCCGTCACAGCCCATGTTTCACTGCCATGTAGCATGGCTGTTCGTACACATGCATCATACAGTCTGCCTTTTACTCTGAGTGAGAGTCCCTTTGTCGCCAGCAGAGGTAAGAGCTCTCTGAACCTTGCCCAGGCTATTCTTATTCTAGCAGCTACACTTTCAGCGCACCCACCGCCACAACTAACTTGGTCACCCAGATAGCGGAAGCTATCAACTACCTCTAGTTTTTCTCCCTGGAATGAGACAGAAGTTGTTTCCTGTTTGTTTACAGTGTTTATTGCACCTGAACATCTGCCACATACAAAAACTAAATTCCTAGTTAACCTTCTTTGATATTGCTGCACCTCTTATGTGTACATAGCTTGCACTGGGTACATCTTATAGAGTTATTACCTACTCCTTTTATACATATTGAGCAGGGCCATCTACCTGAAGGAGTTTGTGTTTTATCTACCTTCCTACTTATTAGGACTTTGGTTTTAGCTAGATTGACTCTAAGGCCCTTCGATTCTAGTCTCTGCTTCCACACCTGAAACTTCTCTAGTTCTGATAGTAACTCAGCAATTAGTGCAAGGTCATCAGCATAGAGGAGTTCCCAGGGGCAACCTGTCTTGAATTCCTCTGTTATTGCCTGGAGGACTATGATAAATAGGAGGGGGCTGAGGACAGAACCTTGGTGGACCCCTACCTCTACCCGGAATTCATTACTGTACTCATTTCCAACCCTCACCTTACTGACAGCATCTCTGTATATGGCTCGCACAGCTCTCACTAACCATTCTTCTATCCCAAGTTTCCTCATTGACCACCAGATAAGGGATCGGGAGACCCTGTCAAAGGCTTTCTCCATGTCAACGAAAGCCAGGTACAGAGGTTTATCCTTGGCTAGGTATTTCTCCTGCAGCTGTCTTACCAGAAATATAGCATCAGTGGTGCTTTTATCTAGCACGAACCCAAACTGCATCTCATCTAAATTGATTCGCTCCCTAATTAGTTGGGCTATGACCCTCTCCCTGACTTTCATTATCTGATCTAACAGCTTGATGCCTCTGTAATTATTTGTATCTAAAGTGTCACCTTTACCTTTGTAGCAGTTGACTATGGTGCTGCTACACCAGTCATTGGGTATGACTCCTTCGTGTATCACCTGGTTCGTAATACGGGTGACTAGGCTATAGCCGACACTGCCAGATATTTTGAGCATCTCTGCAGTGATTCTTGATGGGCCAGGGGCTTTCCCTCTCTTCATACTCTTAATTGCATTATCTACCATGGTACTGTCAACTCGGATAGCTGGTCCCTCTGTTGGGTCGACATACGGCAGACTCCCTTTCTCCCATTCATTCTCTTTATTGAGCAATCTATCGTTGTGGCATCTCCAGACCTCTTTCTTTGCAGCCTCATTTAGTGCAAGTGTACCATCATCCATGCGAACACATTTTTCTCCTACGACATCACTATTCCCCCTCCTACACTGTCTTGCAACACGAAATACCTCAAGTCTTTGGTCCTCATGGCGCAGAACATTGGCAAATCTTTTCTTATCTCTCACTCTCTCTCTCTATTTGTTTCATTTGGCCTTTACAGAGGTGATGACAAGGGACCAAGACTCCTGGTGGTTTACTCTCAAGCACACACATATGTGTCTCTTTTGCTCTCTTTTGCTTGTTTCAGTCATTTGACTGCGGCCATGCTGGAGCACCGCCTTTAGTCGAGCTAATCGACCCCAGGACTTATTCTTTGTAAGCCTAGTACTTATTCTATCGGTCTCTTTTGCCGAACTGCTAAGTTACGGGGACGTAAACACACCAGCATCGGTTGTCAAGCGATGTTGGGGGGACAAACACAGACACACAAACACCCACATACACACACATATATATATATACATATATACGACGGGCTTCTTTCAGTTTCCGTCTACCAAATCCACTCACAAGGCTTTGGTCGGCCCGAGGCTATAGTAAAAGACACTTGCCCAAGGTGCCACGCAGTGGGACTGAACCCGAAACCATGTGGCTGGTAAGCAAGCTACTTACTACACAGCTACTCCTGCACCTCCTGCATCTATATATATATTTATATATATCCAAAGTTTTAAATTTAAATTTAAAACAGATTTGACGCTAATAACCATTATTATTGTAATTTATTCCTATGTCAACATTTCTGTATAAAGCTATATTTGACCGTCAAATTTAAGTCAAACATATAAGCTGCCTTACACGTCTTCAGGGAAAACAAAAATCAAACAAAAGTCAAAAATAGAAGATCAATACCACATTTCTAGGTTTCTTCCATATTTAAATTTGTCGTTAAATGACTCGTTAAATTTGTCCCTTTCTAAACGAAAGTCCATTAAGGGGAGGCAACCCCTTGCCATATTATGGGAAATGTTCACAATTTTTTACCCAAATATCTATTCTAATAGAAATTAAATTATATTATCCTAGGAGCTATTGTAAAGCCCACAATTGCTATTGGTAAATTGTACATTGATATGCCTGCCTTAAGAGCTAATATTATACTACACTACTATAAAATATAAATTATAAATAAGCCTCAATTACAATAGGAATTATTATCTCTGGGAGCTTTTGCAAAAACCACAGCTGCTATATATAAGTTATATATTAATATGGCCTGCTTTAGGGCCTAATATTATACCATAATGCACTATAAGTTATAAATTATAAACAATTTTCCATTAGAATGCAGATCTATAGTGTGTTATCATACCTCTAGGAGGTTATGCAAAACCCACAATTGCTATTGTTAAGTTATACATTTATATGGCCTGCCTTAAGATCTAATATTACACTATAATGTACTATAAGTTATAAATAACTCTCCATTATAATGGAATCCATACTATATTGTCCCTAGAAGTTTATGGCAAAACCACAGCCGCTATTTGTAACTTTAATATTTTAATATGACCTGCCTTAATATCTAATATTATATTATTATTATTATACTACAATGCACTATAGATTATAGTCAATTCTCTATTACAATGGAACTCAATACTTAATTGTCACTAGGAGTTTTAGTAAAGACCACAACTGCTATTAGTAAATTATACACTAATGTGATCTACCTTAAGACCTAAACTTATGTTGTAATTTACTATAAATTATAGCTAATCTTCAATTACCATGGGAATCTATACTATATTATCTTTAGAGGCTTTTACAAAATCCCTACTGCTATTGGTAAATTATATTAGTATGACCTGCCTAGAGACTAACTACTACGGTATAATGTACTATAATACCCTGTCATATTGCAATTTTATTTAAACCAGCGGAAAGTGTGTCTTAAAAAATGTGTACATTTTAGAGCATTATTTGTTAGTTTATTTATCAACTTACCCTTAGAGAATAATATGAAATAAAGTTCTAAGGTACATTACGAACAGTATTTCCTACCCTTGTCGTATGGGAATGACCTCCCGATGACCGACCATTCTAACGAATATCGCTTTTTTTGTTCTTTGAGTTCCCAGATGAATTTACTAAGGCTAGTGCTTGCTATTTTACTTCTATCTTTAAAAGTACTATAATGATTAGATATTCTTTTGCAGATTTGTCCCGAAGTACACCCCAGGTATCGCTTAACATCTGTCTGAGTCCTTACCTTACATTGATAAACAACATTTCTAACTCTCACATTAGGGCCTTCAAATTTCAATCTTCTAGGGTTGACCTCTGTTACTGTAATCAAATTCCGATTATTACTATCATTATCACTATTATTAATACCGCCATTGTTATTATTATTATTATTATTATTATTATTATTATTATTATTATTATTATTATCATTTATATCAGGGTTCATATCGCTATCCACCCCTATTTCTTTAGATTTCAGTATTTGAAAATTATGGGCTGCAATTATTTGTGCTAAATTCATAGTGTTTGAAAACCCAAATCTAATGATATGTGCATTAATAATTTTACCATAGTGTGAATTCTTTGGGAAATGTCTGCTTATCACCTCTCTAAATTTTGCAATCATGTTACTTTTAATATTCCTACCAAACGGGATTATGAACCAAACATTATCATCTTTAGTATTATCACAGTCACCAGTATCATTCTTTAAAAATTTTTAATTACCTATGTTACGTTTATGGAAATTCTTGGGTTTATTTTCCTTATTTCCACTGAGTTTATTCTTATGCCTATTATTGTTATCTGTCTTAACGTTGTTGCTATCAGTTTCAATATAGTAAACCTTCTCTTAGTAACCTGCCCTATTTAATGCCGAATTATAGAATTGAGCTTCATTATTAAAAATCCTATTATTAGCAGATAATCTGGAGAGTCTTAATGAAATATTTTAAACTAAATTATCAATAATACCTCTAGGATGGTTACTCGATTTATTTATATACTTTAGGTTAGTTAAAGGTTTATGATATGGTCTATATGTCTCATTTTTAATATCTAATGTTACATCTAAAAAATTAGCTACAGAAGTATTGTCTTCATAAATGATGTTCATCCCCATTCTACGAAAAAATCTAGCTAGTCTACCCTTAATCCTCTGCAGGTTTTGGTTGGAGCTATTCCTAATATATAGAAGGCAGTCATCCCTATATAGACCCCCCCCCACTAATCATAGGGAATTGATCATTCAATTCATAAAGAATGAAGGAACCCACCATATCAGCTATTTGTGCTGAGTCAGAGCTCCCCATTGGGACATCGAAAGCATCTGGTGTATCCTTCCGTATCCATACTTTATCATTAAAACTAATAAAAGACTTTCTAGCAGCTGTTATCACTTTAAATTCTTCTCTAGTAAGTCCAGCCTTCTTATGAAAAAACCACATTGCCTTATTTAATATGATCAGGTTAATGGATGCATAAAAATTAGCTATATCAAATTGAATGAATTTAGTATTTTTTTTTTGTCCTCAATAGAATTAAACCATCTGATTACTTGGTCTGTAATTGACCATAAATTTAACTTCAACCTATGTACTTATTGATAATATTTTTACTTAATATCCCTATGTCCGATTTTGTTGGGCAGATAAGCCTTAAAGATGGTTGTGTCCAAAAATTCACTTTGTGATCTTTAAGAATGAATCCCGGTTCTTTTGGTATCAAGGGTTCCGTCCTATCTGTCAGGTTGTATTTTTCCATTATCTCTTTGGTTTCCGTATTTGCCTTCTTAAGTGTATTTTTATTTATTACCTTATAACTTTTCTCTATTTCTTTTTTCAGTAAGTCTTTGTAGTTCTGTCTGGTTAATTTATAGATGTTTCCTGTTTTGTCAGATTTCACCACAATCTTGTCAGTGTTCCTTATTTCCTTAATAATTCCTTCTGGGTGTTTCAGGTGTTGGTTCATCCTAGGAGCTTTACAATAGCTCCTAGGATAATATAATTTAATTTCTATTAGAATAGATATTTGGGTAAAAAATTGTGAACATTTCCCATAATATGGCAAGGGATTGCCTCCCCTTAATGGACTTTCGTTTAGAAAGGGACAAATTTAACGAGTCATTTAACGACAAATTTAAATATGGAAGAAACCTAGAAATGCGGTATTGATCTCCTATTCTTGACTTTTGTTTGATTTTTGTTTGTTCTCAAATGTATTCCCTGAAGATGTGTAAGGCAACTTATATGTTTGACTTGAA
>NC_142938.1:34827910-34840410 GCF_046866305.1 Octopus bimaculoides
AAATTGGTCAGGCCAAGGGATGAAGCTATTGATCCAAATGGATTACTAAAACATGAAATCTGTCCAGGAACTGATCAATCTGCCAGCCAGCACAACATTTTACATGGCTGCTGAAAGCAGAAGGCTGGGGTATCACATGTGTAGTGACAAAAATAGCTTCACAGCAAAGAAGGAGAAATGAAAGACCACCACTTCTGCCAAAACAATCCCGACAACAGGAACAGCACCAGCAGCAGCAGTGACTGCAGCACCTACAGCAACAACAACGATGGAAGCAGTATCAACAAAAGTAATAGAAAAATACACCAACATCACAGACAGTAGCAACAACAGTGTTAAAAACCCACAAAACAACAGTTATATCAACAGAACAGTACCACAAACCTCCCCAAGACATGACCTTCACTGACTCACATCATGTAGATATGTTGTGTATTGAAGACAACAAGAGGATACTAAATGGCAAATTGTAACAAATGGAAAAAAGAAAATCTTTTATCTTTTACTTGTTTCAGTCATTAGAACTGAAGCCATGCTGGGGCACTGCCCTGAAGAATTTTAGTCGAACAAATTGACCTCAGTACTTATTTTTTTGTAAAGCCTGGCACTTATTCTATTGGTTTCTTTTGCCAAATTGCTAAGTTAGAGAGACGTAAACACACCAAAACCAGTTGTGAAGCAGTAGTATGGAATAAACACAGACACATAAGTGTACACACACACACACACACACACACACACACACACGTATGTATGTATATGACGAGCTTCTTTCAGTTTCCATTTACCAAATCCTCTCACAAAGCTTTGGCTGGCCTGAGGCTATAGTAGAAGACACTTTCCCAAGGTGCCATGGAACCATGTGGTGAAGCAAACTTTTTACAAACAGCAACACTTGTGCTTAGGAAAACAGAAATACACCAACTAAAAGGGAAAAAATTGGAAGATATGAACAAATTGGGGAGGTGCCTTTTTGCAACAAAACACCAGCTCCACACCCAATAGCAGCTACACCAGCACTATCAATACTATCATCCCCATCACCACCACTACCACTATCACAGACACTATCATCACAAGCACAAGCACAGCCAAATTCACACAAACATCGTCAGAACACATGCCTCAACACAAACACAAAATAACCCATTAACTACACAGCCATAAATACAAATTTAAAAACTAATGAATCACATGCTAGATGGAGGTACGAAATACCTGTCCTTTTATAAGAATATAATAAGTCGCCCTTTACTCATTTCCCCCTTTTCTTGTCAAACATGGTTGTGCTCAAAATGAACAAAGTGAATGCACATGACCTGGTGGCAACTTGGAAGTAGGACCATTTGCTGAACGACCTCAGGTCACTAGATATAGATGTGGTGGTCATCAGCGAATCTGGTGTTGCCTTTATGCCCATTTTTGGTGGTTAATAGATTTACTTATTTTCAAGTCAACTGGGATTGGGAGGCGAAGCTGCTGTGTTGTTTCAGAAGGATTTGGATCTCATGATATCAACTATCTTCTTGCACCCAAAAGGTAAGTTGGTGGTCATGGATGTGAGCAAAGGCTGTGCCTTCAAACTAATAGCTATTTATACTCTAGCAACTGGATTTCTTCAGGCATCTAGAGGTTTCCCACCTTTTAGTACAAGTGGGCGACTAGAATATCTTGGATGCACCTTTGAATTGTGTGGGGCTACAGGATAGGAGAAGGGTTGCAAAGGCCTCAGAAAAGTGTTCAGACGTTTCCATCTGTATGCTAGGTGCTGATAAAATTTTGCAAATGTGCCAATGTGGATATGGACGAACCATATTGGGTCATTCAGGTCTTATCTAGAGAGAGTGTTATGTAGGCCAGTATATAAGGATAGCACAGGTTGTCCACATTTTAAAATCGTCAGCTATACAGACCACAAATTGGCGACCTATATAGCTTTGTAGGTAGGGACCCAGTTACTGGAAGTTGAACTTGTTGCTCCCGGCACGCCAAGATTACAGGCACTTGATTGGCGAATTTGTTAAGTGGGTGTTGGCAGCGTCAGTTGTCAACAAATAGTGGTTTGTCTTGAAAAGGGCGATTAGACTAGAATCAATTAGGTTTCCTAATTCATAGTGAGAGAAAATAGAATATAGGCATAGAAACTTAGAAGAGTCGCTTAGGAAAGACATCGCAATCAGCATGCTCACAGCAATATTAACCCTCAGCTAATTCTTCACAGCAATGCACGGAGGTTGCATTGTCAGAGCTAAGGCACTTGCTCTAAGACACAAGGGGCAAAATTCACTTGACAGGTTTGACTGGCAGAGGCGCAACGTGGTAACGGTGTCACTATCCGATCTTTGGTGGATAACAGGTGCGTACTATTCAACACCAAGCAGCTGTGTGTGGATTTCTAGCAGTATTTCGCTCCTTTGTTCAGGAAGAATGATGGGCAAGATTGCACGATGGGTTTCAGTGCTTATCTCAACGGCCTGCTGCAACTCTCGGCAGGGAAGGTGGAGTGTTGCAAAAAACTGATAGCAGACCTACAAATACGGGGAGCAATGATTGGCTGCACAGGAGTGCAAATCGACTGGTTTGGATGGTCTGCCCTACACGCTTGTTTGGAGATCTCTTAGCAGATATCTACTGCAAATGGCAGCAGAGTGGGAGAATTTCTGGTTTTGTGAGTTGAGGAGTGAAAGCACTGCAGGTTGAAATGACACAAACAAGGGTGGAGTCACATACCTGCTAAACACAGATTTCAAAATTTTGGTTAAAGTGTTAGCAGAAAGGTTGGCACTGGTCGTCAATGTCATCTAGTTGGTGATGCACAACACGCACCATCCTAAACAGATCTATTCACAACAATGTCCTCCTCATGCGATGCTTAATAGAGAGAGTGGGTAAAGAACGTGGTATGGGGTGGGGCCCTGATTAATTTAGATCAATCAAAAGTTTTCGACTACCAATATTTGGTGGTTGTTCTCATGCGGCCGGTTTCGATACCGTCTTCTGTGACTGAATTTTCACAATGTACAGCAACATCTGCTCGGTGGTTCAGGAGAATGGTCACTTTTCAGAACAATTCAGTATCGTGCACTTGGACTGTCAAGGTTGTTCCCTCTCATTTCTTTTTTCTGTATGTACTGACTGCTGAGCCACTATTGCTGTAAATGGAAATATTGCGGGGTGTCCCGCATGAACTAGGATGTGGGAGAATCGTGCCTGCATATGCAGATGATGCCACTGTCACAATGTCAGACACCAGGCACATAGAAGTGATGGGAATGCAAGATAGTGACAAGCAAAAATCAACCAAGAAAAGTCAGTATCTGGAGAGGTAAGTTCATGTCGTCTAACGGCATCATGGAATGTTGGACGGATGGACAGATTAAATTATTTTGGGTCTGATTTGTTTCAAATCTTCAAGTGAAGAAGATCTGGATCAAGGTGATGAGCAGGGTTGCCAATCACACCCGGAAATGGGCTGAGAGATAACTATCCCTTAAACTTGGGCAGAGGTGGCGAATGCATACATCGCCTCCATCATATATTACCGCTTGACCATTGTGCTTTACCTCAGTACATGTCTGACAGGACAAGAGCACCTGCGTTATACTAGCCAGGTGCTCCATTTCTTGTCAACATTCTCTGAGTGAAGGATTGGGTATGCTGTGCAGATATGTTCTGAGGCATTTCTTTAACAGTGAGTAGGCGTGGTCATTGTTTTTCAAACTCACATTTCTGCAGCCCGCCTTTTGGCTGGGCTGCAGTCCTGGATCAAGTGTAGATCAAGCAGAGCACCTGGTACCTAGTGTGTTGCTAGGTGCTCACAGCATTTTGCTAGCCAGGGCAACGCGGTTGGGAGAAGTTCCACTTTGGTGTTATACAAAAGTTGAGTGACAGGAAAGAATGACAACATTCTCAGGGATCTCTGGGTGTTGGTGAGAATCAACCAGCTGGTATGTTCTGGAGGACTTTTGGGCTGGGTTCCATTTATAATTTCCAGAAATCTCTAGCCTGACTGTGCTACCAGTGAACTTCAAATTATTTGATCATTGATATAGCAATTCTTTCAGCAATCAAAAAAAAAAAAATCGTTTGGCAAGGTTTTTATATTTATCTTACAAATGCTCTTGCAACTAAGATATGCCCATAGCATATGATTTGCGAAGAATAGAAATACTTCTGTCCAAATCACAGCTACTATGAGTAAATTTTTCGTCTCAGTAAATTATAGAAATATGCATTCAATGTAACAAATAATTATTACTCTCATAAATTTCGAAGTCACATTTAATAATGAAAGCAGACTAGCACACTTTAAGTGTCAATAGAATAAGTACCAGGGAAGATATAATCGTATCCATCTATTCGTACATTAATTTCAGTTAATTCATCAAGAAACGATAAATAACAGAACTTGTCAGTCAGTTGTCTTACGAATTACAAAATATGTGTCCCTTAGTTTCCTGTTAGCTGTTGACTTTGTGATGAAGAAGGGAACTAATAGGAGCATTGCGCGACTGTGATAAAATTAAATGGAAGGATTTTGTGATTTAGCCTTTGCAGCAGAAGCAAGAGCTGAGCTGCAAGAATTAGGTACTCGAAGAACAAGCAGGACAGCCGGGTTCAGAATTATCTTGGCTAGATTTGACGCATGTATCAAATATGAATAACAAAAACGTCAGTAGTGACATAAGGTCCGGCTATAACCAGCAATTAGTCTGCTGACGGTTTTGTATAGTTGAAACATGGAGAATGTCGGTGAAAGTGACCAAAAAGCTAGATATAATTTACAAACGATATCTATGGACGATCCTCAAAGTCACCTAGCAAGATGGAACTACAAATGTAAAAATACTTCTGGGAAGCAAATTCCAGCCACTGCAAAACACCTTGGTTATGTTTCTGTTTCGTACGAAGGTTTCATTTTGCGTTTGCCTGGTACTTGGCATGCAATGCTTGCTATGGCATCGACGAAGACGACCAGTGTGGTCGCTATAATTCGGTCGAATTGCTAACCTCAGTTACTATTGAATCCTTGTCATATACTTCTATGAGCACAGAGAAAGAGCCGACTGAAAAACACCTGGCGGCGGGTATTCTAAGAAAGCCTCAAGCGCACGAAGACCAATGGGTTGGAACGGGAAGAATGGCAGCAAATCGACCCACACGCACTGGAGGAAGTCCGGTGCGTTTCGTATGAGATGATTTAAGTCTATAATATATTGTCTTCGATTACATTCCTTATTTTATCAGCCCTTATTTTACGAATATAAATGTTATGCGTATAACAAATTACTACTCCACTTTCGTTCCACAGTTAACGTCACATACATAAACCGTTGCAGAAAAATATTTCTTTATTGCCCACAGGGGACTAAACATAGAGGGGACAAACAAGGACAGACAAACGGTTTAAATCGGTTACATCGACCTCAGCGCGTAACTGGTACTTATTTAATCGATCCCGAAAGGATGAAAGGCAAAGTCGATCTCGGCAGAGTTTGAACTCAGAACGTAACGCTAGACGAAATACCGCTAAACATTTCGCCTGGCGTGCTAACGATTCTGCCAGCTCGCCACCCTTAGCAGAAAAATATTATGGATAAAAAACTAAACCTTGCGTAATGTAAGAATTCAGTACTATTGATTGTAGTACATTGCGTGGAAGTTCTTTTCCATGTACATTAGCTGTGCTAGCGAAATATCTTCAATCAGAAACTGAACCTGGACCGTAGACTCGGTCACATTCCCAGATCCTTTGTGGTACTCTACCGTAATAATGTAAACAGTGAACCATAGGTAGCGAATATTGTACAGCAAGAAATAGCTCCCGTCTATCCGTGTTCGCGATATTGTTTCTATTCTCTTTGAGAAGGCTATAAATTCTCTGTCATATGTCTCTTCGTCTATAAATCTATGGTTTTAATTTTCATATAATGACTATAAATACTTTATATGAAAACGTTCGACTGCTAATACAATAAATCTAAGGGAAATCACCACGACTGTCTGAAACCGTTCCTTTAAGCATGCGCATACGTTTCTACATAGCAGGAAGCCTGTTTAAGATCAATGTGTACACATATTTGTTCTGTAATTAGTACGCGCTGACTGGCTGCGTCTACTAGTGAATTAGCAGTAATGTTTCACTTACTAAGTTTATTTTCCATGTCATCAGTAAGTGCAGAAATCACAACAAACCATTACGTATAGTCAGTTCGGTATAGGCCATGTCGTTTAGGAAGGGCCTCAAGAGCGTGACACAATCCAGATTGGAACGAGATTGCCGCTACTTACGACAGTATGACACCCGCTGCAATATCGGCCTCGAAAAAGACGACCCGTATGATCGCTATAATTTGGTCGAATCGTCAACTTCAGTTGCTACTGAATCCTCATCATATACTTCTCTGTGCACAGAGAACAACAGAGCCGTATCTTCGTCATCTCAATCCAGGAGTGCTGTGGATCGGGAAAGGTGTAATAAGTCCAGAGACAGAGGAAAGGATCACAGAAAGGTCAGTCGTGTTTTTCAATCGAACATTCGCTTCTTAATTGAAAAAAGTCCTTAGGTTAAGGCTGTTGTTGATAGATATTTTCATGAGCTTAATGTATGTCTCTTTTCTTTTCACCAGTTCGTATAAAGTTTTTAAAATGTGTTTAATTGCCTTAGCTAACTTTTGTAATACTTAATTCGCTATGTAAAAACGTGTATGCACCCTTTCGTTTGGAAACTTCTTCCTCTCAATGTGTTTGTCGCTTTTTCACCCTCTTTGTTTTATGCATGTACACATAAGATGTCCATGCTGTGACACGATAGAGTGGGTGCATCTAGTCTCTGATTATGAAGCTTTGTAGTTTCTATTCAATCAGATTTGAAGAAATGCTTTTCGTATTGTCTATTGAAGAATTTATGACCAGTGCTTCCTTTGATAACATTTTCCTGTATCACAGTAAATTAACGCCAACCGTAGATCTAGGGACGTGAACCAGAATTACTCAAACCATTCATCAGACGTCATCATCGATTTTTTTTGCTATGTTTGTACTTTTGTATGCGAAGAATTCTCTTCAGTTCTGCATACTTATGCTTGCTTCGTCTTCTTTCATGGAAAGACTTTTTAAAACTGAAATTTTGGACAATTTAAAAAAATAAATTGTATATTTTTTGACTTATCTGTTATATCCCAATGGAAAAGTATAAAACAATCATTTTGAAGGGTCCCCACGCTCCGGTACATTGATGCGATTTGAATAACTCGTTATTTCAACTGTGATTCTAATAAGTTTTGTAACTAACAAACCACTTCATTGATTAGAATTCAATTTCGCATCTAATCACAGTAGACACTCGTTTTAATTAATGATATATTCTATAACTGATTTCTTAGTTATGATTTAAAAAAAAAAACAGTTGCCATTTATTTTGGTGTCGATTAAGATATATTTTTTTTTAAATAACATATTCGTGGCGTAAAATCAAGTGTATTGATTTCCGCTTTTACTGATGTTTGTGAAACGTTAGTATATATGTTTCCAGATGGTGGTTGTATGGGAATGAGAACGGCAGGGTATGTTTCTGTTATTAAATAGCCCATGTCAGTCCGCTTTGAGGAAGCCTATGGTCATAGACATTCCCCTCATGGTTATCATGTCTTTTCTCCGGACACAAGACATATCATCAATGGTGTCAAACATTTTGTATCAATCATGGCAAGATGCAGTCGGAGAACTATGAGGATAAATAAAGTTGGTAATCTTCAAGTTTAGGGGAATAAATAAATCACACACGTGATTTGATTGACGTTAGGGTTAGGATTAGGGTTAGGGTGTGATTTATTTATAGACAGCTAGAAGAAAACGGATAATACTGGTAAGTCGTTCAGTTATTTCCCTTGAATATTTTTATTTATTTTTTTTGTCCCCCTAAACTTGAAGATTACCAATAAAGTTTATATAAATGATAATATAAATAAAAATTGAGGTTCTATTTATTAATACATCCAATTCACAGTTGTTTCTCCGTTTAATTACACAGTTACAGTTGCAATGTCTATTGTAGTAACTGAACATACACAACAGCAATTCATCTTTTTCGTTGTTTTCCTGTAAAACGAAGGACATTGTAATAAGGAGTCTGATTTTCATTACAATTATGCCTAAATTGTCCAGTCTGTTGTTCTTCATTGAATTCCACTGATAAATCTTGATCACCAGCAGCTAAGGAAAACTCTACTCACAGGTCACATTGCTTGCAGGTACTGTTAAAATGATTTGAATCAGTTTAAAAAAAGTTCAAAGAAGGCATCTCAGTTTTATATGGCAGTGAAACATGGACACTGAAAAGAAATTATCAGACAGGCTAAAAGGATGCTATGAATGGCCCTAAATGTGAAATGGCGGCAACATATAACAAAGTAATGCCTTTATAGAAACCTGCTGAAAGTTAACAAGAACATCTGGCAATGATGGCTGCAACTATCTAGTCACTACGTGTGCCACCCTGAACTAGAAGCATCCAAATTAGTCATGTGGAACCCATTTCATGATAATGTAAGAAGAGGAAAACGTTACACATTGGCAACTTCATTACAGACACTGGAATGTATCCAGGACCTAGAGGCAGTGATGATAGACTGAGAAGTGTGGCCGGTGGACTTCATTGCTGTGACTTGGATTGGAGCCTGGCCATAACAAAATAAAAAATGATATAAAATCTCTGTTAGGATGCAAAAACTCAAGTAATTCAATCAGTGATTTCAAAATGCATAATTCCCATTCAGTGAGACACTTCATTCCATGATACTCTTCCTTCAGGTCATTCAAGTTTTGCTGATTTGTCTCTGTCAAATTTGAGAGCAAAAGTGTCGAGATTCTGGTCACATTTGGGATTAATACAGGAAAGTTTCTTCCATTATTTACAGCTTTTTTGGCCAAAAACTAGCATTGAAGTTTTGAGCAAATTTCAATACAAACCAAGAATGAATTTTTGCTGAAAATTGTAAAAAGATCTTCACAATATCATTGATCACTAAATCCTTCATATGTTGTGGCAAATTTCTTTATTGTTTGGTTTGTCCCCACCCAACTGGTTGTCCTTAATATATTCAGTGTCCTACTGCTTTTTCATCTGCCATTTGCCTTCATCATTCAGTTTGTTTCATTCTACATTAAAATCCTCAGTACATCTGCTTATCAGTCAACCAGTGAAAACTGTTGTAGCATTTTCACTTCATAGAACATGTTCAAAACGAACAAGGAGAAAACAAAAGTTTACAGATAAAAGTGATAGATTTCGCTTGTCTTCATTTTATTACAATCAGGTTGAGTGGATGGATGTAGCAGTGGACAGAGAGTAAATGGGACAACAGCATGCAGCTACACTTAAACATTGGCAATTTTTTCTCTGCTCATGATCAAGGCGCCCTCATAACATTGTTCAAATTATAATTGGACATCAACAGCAAATGAATTCAATATAGGTAATATGCAAGCCAAAAGCAGTTCAGCATCATCCAATAAATTCTTTGTTTATAAAGAAGTCAAAAACATAACTCTGAACAAGTGTGAGTTATTCAGTTTTTGAAATGTTTATTTCTTTTTTTTCCACAATTAATGTGAAAATACCTTACTTGGGAAGTTTATTACTGTTGCCATGGTAGAAAGAAACTTATTCTGAATATTATGGTGTACCTATTTTGCATTTTAGGGTCCTTCCATTGCCTGTTAGGATTGATATCAGGCCCATTATTTCTTGCATATTGCCATATTCCTGCTCACTATGTTCATGTGTTGTGGAGCTGTTAAATGTGTGTACCATGAGCTTTGTTGGCCTTGGCTAGTGTAGATGTTCAATACCCAAACTCATTTGAAATCCCTCCATAAAGAAGCAGCTGTGATACGGAATTGGAGCTTCTGGTGAATGACACACACACACACACCACACCACACCACACCACATGTGCACACACACATCACTGATTTTTAATGTTTACTTTTCCATACTTGCATGAGTTAGATGAGAGTATGATGCCTTTCCTGTCACCAACTTGTTTCCGAGTGAGGTAATAATCTCCCAGTCTGTCAAGCAGCAAACAGCCTGGACATGTTTACTCAACTGGAAACAAATGACGTTATAGAAATACACCCCTTCTTTCTGAAGATCACACATGATGCCCCAAGATGCTTTTATGGTGGTCTGCAAGCAAACAACACTATTAATAAGCCATTGTTTACAACTGTGAACACATGTGAAGATGAGAGGAATATGAACTCATAAACTTGCACACAGACATGCCATACATACATAGATAAATACACACATGTGCATGCATGCATACACACACTCACATACACACAAAGGGTTACTTTCAGTTTCTGTCAACCAGATCCAATCACAGAGCCTTGATTAGCCTGGGGCTATAGTAGAAGACACTTCTTCAAGGTGTTGTACAGTGGGATTGTATCCAAAGGTTGGGAAGTAAACTTGTTAACCATACATCATGCCTTGATATATAGATACTCGCCCAAAACAATGCACAGTGAAACCGTACTTCAAACTGTGGTTGAGAAGCAAACCTCTTACCTATACAGCTATGTCTGTGCTTGTAACCATGCATCTTGTAACTAACCCACAATCCCAGTTCTCCTCTCCCCACACACTTCTATTCTTGTACCATGAGGGTCTATACTAGCACCTCATCACAACTATTTTTATCCCTTTCCATCTGCACCATGATCACTCTCACATTCTCTTTTACAATGTGAGTGGATATATAGCTCCTAAACTGATTCTGTTTTGGCCTCTTCTTTCATACTTTAATCCCTCATCCTTAAGCATAGAGCTGTTTCCCTCTCTACTGTAGCCCCACTCCGTTGGAGGAGATCTTAATCTTGTAAGGGTGCTGGTTCCATGAGAAAAGCACCCAGTACATGCTGTAAAGTGGTTGGTGTTAGGGAGGGTATCCAGCCTTAGATACTGTGCCAAAGCAAACATTCCTCAAATCCATCAGATCTTGTCAAACTGTATAACTCATTCCAGCATGGAATATAGACATTAATGATGATGATGATAACACACACACACACACACATACACACATGCATATATTACATATATGTACATCTCTCCATCCACCACAGCACAAAAAATCTATGTTATAAAAGCATTCTGTGTATGCTTGTGCCCTGTTCTAACCTCACCCCCATCAAGCATTCCCCACATCCCATTCCACTCCTCTATCTATGGCAGTATTCGACAGCTGTAATTGCTTGGAAGCAGAGCTGACACTTATTAGCCGTTCTCACTTCCTTAGCATTATCAGTTACCTCCCACCTTTCTCTGGAACCTTCAATCCCTTATCCTCAACCCTTCTTACTTTCTCACACTATTCTCACCAAACACTTTTCTGTGCCTTCAGATTGCTCTCCCCTCTATTATACTTGTCACCTCACATGTCTCTATCATTTTCTACAGCATCATGCTCATCCTCTATAGACATCCTTATGTACCCTCATACTGCCTTCTGTTGCTCCTACACCTTACACATCATCTCTCTATCTATCATCTTACTCTCACTCTCTACACTGATACTTCCCTGCCAACTACATCTCCACTCTTGCACATCATTCAATACATCCACTTCTTCCCTCACCCTCAAACCATCTGTCACTCACCCTTCACGTGTTTATGAAATGACTTGTCCTTTCTCTTCCCACATGATCCACTGGCTGTATCCTCTTATACTCACCTATCTTGTGAGTGTGCTCTGGTACATTACCTCTCTCCATCTTTCTCTTTTTTGCATATCTTCCAATGTTGGATAGCCATTATCTGCTCTATTCAAGATACCTGTTCTTGTTACTAGTATCATGCTGCAGCAGAAATGTGCGTTGGACACATTTAATCAAATATGCTGTATAAACTGATGGTAGAAATAAAGAATATGCAGAAGTACTAGTTTCCGTATTCATTGCAATTTTCTTATATATATATACATACATATATATGTATATATATATATATATATATATATATATATATATATATATATCTATCTATAACTATAAAAGAGAGTTTGTATGTGTTTGCGTGTGTGTGCATGTTCCTTATGCATTCCATAACGAAGTTGCCGATTTTCATGTAAGAGGCAAGACCTTCGAACATTGGGCCTCACCGAGGCGATGACTTCTGACCGAGACCTTTGGAAATATGCTGCGCATGAGAAGACCCGGCAAGCCAAATGAGACCTAAATCCAAGGCCTCTGCCAGGTGTGTAGCCAGCCCACTTATGCGTACCTTTCCTTCTTTGGACACTAAACTCCGCTGGCGAAGACCTGTTGAGGCAAGTGAAATCGAAACTGAACTATATTCAATGACTGGCACCCATGCCAACGTCGTCTCCTTCATTGGACATGAAACTCAGCTTGCGAAGACTTATTGGGACAAGCGAAAGCGAAATCGGGATGGCACCTGTGCCCAGTGTTACCTTTCTGGCACTTGTGTC